>NW_007246631.1:473854-651593 GCF_000164805.1 Carlito syrichta | reverse complement strand
CCTCAAGCTCTGAGATTCTTTCTTCTGCTTGGGTAATTCTGCTTTCCATGCTTATCAATTTGTTATTTATTTCATTCACAGTATTCTTTATTACTGTTATCTCAGATATCAGCTCCTTCCTAGTTTCTTCTTGTGTCTCCTCAATTCTTTTTAGTCTCTCCATTATTGTTTTGTTATCTACATTTGCATTTTGAGACCCTTCATTCTGGGGACTTTTCATTGTTTGTATTCCAAAGTCAATTTTCTCAGTGTCTGCTCTCCCAGGCGTCTGGGAGAGACCCATACTCTTCTTTTGGTTTTTCTTCATTTCTGTAGATTTTTCTCCCTTTACCCCTTTCCCTCCCCCTCTTCAATTCTGTTTTTCAGGGAAGGTGGGGTTGCTTTTATTTCTCTTCTGCAATGACCTGTTCTTCCTTATGAGGGTCTTCTGGTTTTGTTCACTTTTCCCTCTGCTTTACAGTCTGTCTATTCAGCAGTTTGCAGTCTTGGTCCCAGTTCACCTATGCCATCGCCATCTTGCCCCGTCTCTCCGGTTATGTTTTCTAAGTGAGCTTGTGCAGTGGTAGATCCTGACCCATCTTCACCTGGAGGTTTGGCTAATGTGCTGTGTCTCTTTATTTCCCAGAGTTCTTTCCTTTGTACCAGACAGGTGATCAGTTCTGGCTTACAGACAGCAAGACGATCCAATGTTGGCCCAATGAACCTCTTAGGCTGTGATGCCGCCTTCGTTTAACCTTGGAGAGGAGAGCGACGGGGCCTGAACCAGTCTCCCTTCTCCCCACTGAAGGGCGCAGACAACAGTCAGAAGGGCGTCCCCAAGATGGCGCTCGGAAGACTTTTCAAAAAAAAGATCTTAAGTGGGCTCTCTCTTCTCCTGATGTTACAGGTTTAATTAGTGCACTTCTGCTAATGAAAAGGTTAGTGATTTCTATCAATGGTAAGAGAAAGAATATTCCATTAGAACGCTGGCCTAGAAAGTTGAGTTCTGAAATGTATCCCACAGAAATAATGGAATACATGTGTGTATATAAAGGTGGAAAGAGGGAGTGTACTCTCTGTATTGGCTTAAGCCGGTAGGAATGGGCCTCCCAAACATATTATGAAATAAATTACTGCCATGCAGGCTCCTAAACAGACTTTAAATGTAAATTTAAATGTTAATATACATTTAAATTTATTGACAAAAGAACTATATATTTGTGGTCTAATTTATTCGCAACTATGTATTTTCAAGAAAAGGTGTTCCTGTGTGCCCAAGAGTTATGTTGAGATAAATGAATGGAAGAATACTGTATTAACTTTTTTAAAAGCAGTTCTCTCTTGATGGATAAAAGTTTCAGTCTTTTTCATACCATTCCCTATACTTCTCCATAAGATTTGAATACCTTGCCAGGGGCAGGTATTCAGGAAAAAGTAGACAAAAATAAACAGGGGTACTTATATAACGAACATTTGTATACCTAACCCTGAACTGTACCCCACTCTTTAAAATAAAAAATTTTTTAAAAAAGATTTGAATACCTAACAAGAACATGCATCATGGAAAACAAGTAGTATTGGAATTAACATAAATCTTTCTGAAATATTTTTAAAGAAACCAAAATTTCTATAAAGATATAAATTTTATAAATCTGTAAATATAAATATAACCAAATATATAAATTTGTTTAATTTTTACAAATGTATTTGATAACCAATGCCAATATGCAAGTACCTAATTCTGAACAATCAAAAAATTATATTTAATGACATTGTTCCATTATCTTGCATTTAACTAAGCAAAAATAGCAAATTTCCACAAAAAGTAGAATAAATGCACTCTTTAACAGGTTTTTCTTTTACCATTGGATTAAATTGTCTTTCAAAAAAAACTTATTAGTTCCTGACTGTTAATCTATTTTAAATTTAAAAATGCCCAAATGCACACTTCTACAAGATTTTATTTAATCCAAGTTGAGATGGTTTTACATTTACCAGCAGTGCTCATCAATGTAGGTCGACAACCTTCTTGTTTTGAAAGGCTTTAGGTATCTCTTAAAATATGTGGCTTATATTTTCCTCGTATTTAATCATTTGCTATAACACATATATATCTGCAGGAATTTCAATCTGCAGATATATATGTTATAGCAAATGATTAACTACTAGGAAAATATAAGCCACATATTTTATTTCTGCTTTGAGAAATTTCTAATTTAGTTTATATGATATATCATGTTGTATTGTACAATTTGTAATACTCGATACAAAAGTTTTGACTAATCTTGACTCTCTGTTCTGAAATGGTACCCTTAAAAACAGAACAAACAAAAGCAAATATAAACGAACAAACTTGAAGAAGTTAACACCTTTTTTCTTTCTTGAGAATATGAGTGGCTTTAATAAACAACAGGTTTTTTTTTTTCTCAAAATGACGGCCTTTGCCATAATGCTGGAAAAGTGAGCAGCACGTTCTAATTTTCATGTTCTACTCAGTCTTCAGACATAACATTAGAAACAGAAATGTCTGTTTTGTGCAAGCATGGATCTTTTCCAGGTGTTACACATGTGCATTCTTTTGTTACTCACCTGCATCCTTCTTGACTTCAGTAGGCTGAGGTTTGAATAATAAAGGTGAACTTTATGGCTGAATTTAGGTTTCTAGTAACCACATTTCCCCCTCTCGCTGATGGCATTCTGGTAGCTCTCCTTCAGCACACTGTCTGTTGCAGGAAGTCTTTATCGATTCACACCTCTTGGTAGTTCTCTCATCTGGATTCCTGTCCCTAACACAGGACTCAGTCTTTAAGTCCCCACTAGACTCTAATTTCTGTAATAAGGAGTGTGATTGTCTTGCTTATGCTTGCTTATGCTTTTCGGAGCTCAGTCCCTTGAAGACAGAATCAAGCACGCGGCCTGCACAGTAGAGCAGTATATATCCACTGTTGCCAATGTGGGAGATCACAGAAGGCTTTAAGAAGAGGCCCTGATTCCTAACAAACCTCATATGGAATGGGTAACAGATTAGCAAGTTCTTAAGAGCCCAAAGAAAATTCTAAATAGTAAAAATTACATAGATTGAACTAAAATGGAAGATTTCATGATAAAAAATAAATGAGAAAGAACATGCATTGATTTTAATCCAACAAAGAAATTGAGTTATACCAACAGGCTGGGACGCTTTCAATGACTGACTTGCTCTGTTCTCTTGAGGGAAGGTGGGAAAGGAGAGAAATAATCTCTCGTATCTACATCTCTCAGCAACTGCTACTCAGAGCCTAGGCGAGAAACGCATTTGCCTGTCAAGAAGATTCTCAGTCTTGGTTTGAAGAATTTAACAGTTTCCTGAATATCAGACCTGATCTTATTGGTGAGGAGCGGAAGAGTTTAAATTCCTCACCTTTTGGTAACACATTAACTCTTTCAAATCACAGAGATATCTGTATACAGGAGAATGCAGTTTCTGGAAGGGTTGCTAAGAGACTCAGGGCAGATGACCGGCTTCCCAGAGACAAGCAGTCTACTCCTGTTTGCTCCACAGCTTGCTTCCCAGTACAGTCACACACTGGAGGGCCAAGAAAAACAAAAGCTCACAAGGAACCTGGTAAGACCAGGATTACACACTGTGCTCCACATGCCCAAGTCCACCCAGCTGGAACAGAATGGAGAGGACCCGCCCCACTTTTCTGGCCAACTTTGCACATTCTTGGCCCTCTCATTACTTATTGGTAATTGCTTGCGATCCCTACCACCTTCTATGTTTCTGGCTTTTTCCATAGAATAAATTAACCAATATCCTTTTCTGTTCATCTCTCCATCTCTCTATTCACCCAGTCGTGTTTTTCTTTCTTTCTTTTATGCATTCATTCATTCATTTATTCATGCCTGTATTCAATCAACAAGCGCATTTTAGATTGTGCCATATACTGGGAGGAAATGGTCAATATAATAGGAAAGTTCTTGCTGCTGAGGTAATAGTAGATCACAAAAACAACTAATTTTTAATTAGAATGAACGCAAAAATGCTACTCAGTGAGGAAGCAGGAAACTGTGAGAGCACAGAGGAGGGGACCAAACTTTATTTAGTAGAGCAGAGACTTCATAGGAATTAGCAGGACCAAAGAGGCAGCCAGAACTGAATTCATGAAGACTCGAAAGCAAGAAGGCAGATGTCACCTTTAAAGAGTTGCAAGAGATCCTCCTGGATAGACAGCACGTGTGATGGGGAGAAAGTGAGAAATGAGGTGGGAAAGGTACTCTTGTGCAATACATGTTCAGAATTGGACTTTAGTCAAGGATGAGAGAACAGATGCATCATAGTTCCTTGGCTTAAACAAGCATGTATTTCTTATAGTTCCAGAGAAGGAAAGTACAAGCTCAAATGCTGGCACATTTGGTATCTGGTGAAGGTCCATTTCCTGACTTTCACCTCCTTACTGTGCCCTTACACAGGGTGAAGAGAGAGTGAGCTCTGGTCTTTTCCTCTTCTTCTTTTCTTTTTTTTAAATAAATTTTTTTATTTTAAAGACGTGGGTACAGTTCAGGCTTAGGCATACAAATGTTCATTATGCAGGTACCCTTGTTGATGAGGTACGCCCCCTTCCCCTGGAAGATTTTGCTACTGCCAATCCCGCCTCCTCCCCACCCCCAGCAGTTTCCCGCTATTGCCAATCCTTCTCTTATAGTATTACGATAATTGTTCAAGGTCTGCTCATGAGTGAGAACATGTGATATCAGGTCTTTGTTTCTGTGATAAATCACTCAGTGTTATAGCCTCTAAGTACGTCCAAGTTGCTGTGAAGTTCATAATTTTGTCCTTCTTTATAGTTGCATAATATTCCATCATGTATATGCATCGCATTTTTTATATGTAGTCCTCTTTTGATGGGCAGCATGGTTGGTTCCATGTTTTTGCTATTGTGAACAATGCTGCAATAAACATAAATGTGCAGGTGTCTTTTTCATAGAGTGATTTGAGTCCCTCCGGGTATATTACCAGTAGGGGGACTGCACACAGGTCTAACATCTAGGATCTACAAGGAACTCAAACATACCGAAAAGAAAAAAAAACAAACAGCCCCACTACAAAGTGGGCAAAAGATATGAATAGACACATCTCAAAAGAAGACATATGAGCAGCCAACAGATGCATGAATAAATGTTCAACTTCACTAGTCATCAAATAAATGCAAATTAAAACTACACTGAGATACCACCTAACTCCAGTCAGGATGGCTATCATCAATAACTCAAAAAACAACAGATGCTGGAGATGCTGTGGTGAAAGGGAATACTTCTACACTATTGATGGGAGTGTAAACTAGTATAGCCTCTGTAGAAAACAATGTGGCGATTTCTAAAAGATCTAAACATCTAACCTTCTTCTGCGGGCACTGATCCTACCTGAAGTCTCCACCCCCTGGCCTCACCATCTGAAGGCCTTTCCTTCAAATACCACCACACTGGAGGGTAGGGCTTCAACATGGCAATGTGGGAAGAAAACAGCGTTCGGTCAGTAGCAGTTGGGAGTATTTTAAGCCAGGGACAGGCATGATCACATTTGCTTTCTCATAGTCCTGTTCCAGCTTCCATCTAGAAAAGTGGATTTGAGAGAGCCAGACTGGAGGGCTAAGGTCTCTTAGGAGATTCACAGTAGCACGGACAAGGTACAAACGCATCTTGGCTGAGGGCAGCAGTGAGGATAGAGAAGCCACCTGGCTTCTTAAAGTTAAGAAACAGTGAACCTTCTGATGTAGAAGTCACAGTGAGGTAAGATTCCCGGGGAAAGAATAAGAACTGAAGGTGTGGGGACACAGTTTACTGAGGGAGGCTACACTAGAGGGCACACAGATTTGGGGAAGGTGGTGAGCTTAGTTGTGAAAACACTGAATTGCGTTGTGTCACCATAGGAGTATCTCAGCTCTTTGGAACAAGGAATGGAAGGGGTGCCAAGCAGCAAGGGGAGTGAGTGACAGTTTCTAAAAAAATCGAGGTTCCACTCCACTATGCGTAGATGAATGTTGTGCTGTAAAATGTAAAGAAATCATTCATACCTTTTTTCCTCTCTTAAATAATTTGTTCTAAGTCTGTACAGTTAGGGCATCTGGGTGTATCCCTAAGCACCCATGCATGACAGAGAGTCAGGAAATATAGCTAAGGAAATGAGGGAACTCACAGCAGAAGCTTGTCTTTGTGTGGGAAGGTTGGAGGGGACACTGCACTTAGACCTGTTTTTTCACTAAATCAGATCAGCACCAAGTGGCCATTCAGAACTCATAATGTGTGTTATGATTTAGAGACTCCCTGCAAAAAAAGGTTAACCCCGTTCTGGTGTCCTTTTAAAGTTAAACATGTTAAAAATATGAATGAAAAGACTTTGCTTTTTTATCAGTTTACCCAGAAAAGGCGTTTCGTCCTGTAGCATGTTTGTATACTTTTGAGTTTACATTAGGCAAGTATCAGATGAAGTTCCTTGGGCTTTAATCCCCACAAGTAGAATCGACTTAGAATTAGTGATGTAAAAGATAGGTACACTTGAAGAGTGTGAGGGGGAGTGACTTTTATAGTTTTAATTCAGTTTGCTGTTCTTTTTTGCCAATATCATTATTTTGCAATGTGCCTCATTCCACACTTCCCTAATTTACAATGTTGAGAGAAGCTGGGCTTGATCGGCATTAATTGTCTGTAGGAGGAGCTTGTGATAAGTTTCAGCATACCTGTGTAGATACACTTCATATAGCTGTGCTGTGATCTTCCCAAACTTTGAGAAGTGTATTTAGAGATAAGCACAACTGGGGTAATGTTAACATGCCAGCCATCATCTTAAACATTCAAAAACACCATCTTTTAATGTGTGTCTTCTTGTCCCCAGAAAGGGACCATAGGCACAGGAGGAACATAAGGGGGCAGGCTACTACCTCTCTTCTTTGTTAGGATATTTTTCAAAAACTAACAATTGTCAGTGAATATGATGAAAGAAAATTCTAATTATGAAGAGGAGCCAGCTTTTTTAAGCACAGGACAGTGGACCACTTTTACAGCTAAATTACTAAGAAATCCACTACATTTCAGCAGGTCACAGTGGACATTTATTTCTGATTACAATAGATGTCTTGAAAGGACCTAATTTTTGATTTCATGTATTCTGTTTTTTTTTTTTTTGAGTTGGAGTCTCACTCTGTCGCCCAGACTGGAGTGCAGTGGCCGCTCCCGGCCACCGCAGCCTCTATCTGCTGGGCTCCGGCGATCCTTCCCCGTCAGCCTTCCAAGTAGCCGGAATTACAGGCATGCGCTATCGTGCCCGGCTTATTTTTTTGATTTATTGTAGAGATGAGGTCTTGCTGCCCAGGTGGGTCTCAAACCCATGGGCTCAGGAAATCCACTCACCTCAGCCTCCCAAAGGCACGGGATTACAGGCTGAGCCACTGAGCCCGGCGATTTCATGTATTCTTATAGCCTTAGTCTCTTCCTATCACATAGATTGGCTCCCGAAAGACCCTTGGGCTCTGTCAAAAAAATGGCTAACTATCATACAATTTCCATTACAGAATCAGAGGCCTTGAACTTCCTTTAGAGGACTTGGTGTCTAAAACAGCAACTGTCGGTGCAGACATGAGTGCATGAGCAGGTTCTTATTCAGGAAGAATTGAAGTGCTAGAGTTGCACTGTTAATTCTCAGAATCACTGCTTTCGCAAGTCCTTCCCATTGCCCCATTATAGATGAGGCAGCATTAATAATGTATTAATACTTGCATTAATACTGTATTATGGTCATGTCCATTCCCCTACCTCATCCTCACCTCACAGACTAACAGATGCTTCTAGCCACTCATTGAGCTACTAGTGTGTTTTGACGTCTCCATGGCCAGATGCCTAAGACTAATGTCAGACATCACACGTATAAACCTAATCAGTAAATAAATAAACTCTCCACATAGACCTGTCACCAATTGAGTAGCATCTTTCATTAAAAAGCATTTTTAAATAGATAAGGTGACATCTGCACTAGAAATTATAAATATGTTTGTGCTCACGTTTTGTAAACTAGTAGATATGCACATAATTTTGCCACAACTAACGTACCATAGGCTGTTTGATACCATGCACTGAGTGGTATTTTCTTTGAGTCCCCTAGGTAACATACATCCTCACACTGATGGATTGATCTCTGTGTATCTTTTTCTCCAGGTCATATGTGAGCTACTGTGTATGGTGGGTGACTGTTGTTGAGTCTTGGTGGGTTAACTGCCCTTGGGTTACTAAGCTTTTGATGATTAGGAAGAGGGATACCCAGAAGAGCTTTGCCCAAATAATAGATGGTTGTTGTTAAAGACTGTCTCATCTCTGCTTAGTTAAGGCCACTTCAACAAAAATTGCATATCTTTAAGCTTTAGAAAATATTTTGAGGAAATACGTGTTTTCTTTTAAATATTGATTGCTCCTTTAAACATTTTTCTTACCTCTCTCTTACCATCTCCCCATTTTAGCATTTTTGATGTTGAAATTTCTAATTGGAATCAGAAACATATTTATGAAGATAGCTTTGAATATTATTTTCTTGCCCAGATTTCTTATTGAAATTTTAAGATGAGATTACAATAAACAGACAAGCTCATACAAAGAAAAGACTAATATCATTTCCCTCTATTTGTCCAAAAATTTGAGTTTACTTGCATTCTTTCACAAAAGTGTTGCTTCAAAATGCTGGAATTCTACTATAAAGTTGTTCTCATCACTTCAGAAAACTCTGCCATAGACACATTTGTGCATATATACCTGGACACCTGTGACTATATTTCTGCAGGAGGAACTCCTATATATTGGGTTATTGGATCAATGGTCATATCATTCAAACTTAATCAGTAATGTCATATTTCTGCAAACAATGTTATAGCAACCTATTAACAGCAGCTACGGATGTTATCAATCTTTTGAATTTTTGCCAGTTGTTTGGGTGACATCGCTCTATTATTTTAATTATACTAGATGTCTGAGTATCTTTTATGTGATTTTATCTATTTGTGCTTCTACTTCTATGATTTGCTATCTTTATTTTTCACACCGTTCAATTGGACTGTCCTTTTCTTTTCAAATTTCAGACTCTCTATTTATTTGGGGAATACCGACAATTTTTCTGTCATATATTGCAAATATTGTCTCTCAGTCTACTATTTGGTTGCTCACTATTTTATGAGCGTCTATGGTACCTTTTACAACTTAGAAATTCTTAACTTTATATAGCCAAGTCTGTCAATTCTGTAGCCGGTTTATTTTTTAGGTTATTTAGGAAGTTCTTTCTCATCCTCAAATAATAACCACTTACAGCTTTCTAATGTACTTACAGTTCTTTTACAAAATACATTTTTTACTCAATATGATGTTAATATTTGTATATAGTATAACATGTGATCTGTCTTTATTTTCTCTTATGTGAATTTCCAATCCAGCATGCATCCTTGCTGAGCAAAGCCATCATTGCCGTATACGACTGAAGCTTTTTCTAAACTCTTAGTTCTTTTCAGGTGATCTGTCTTCTTTTTATTTTCGTGTTAATACAGTACTGATTAGATAGCATTAGCTCAGAGTAAGTCTTTGGTATCAAGAAGAGCATGATCTTTACCTAATTGCTTGGCAATTATCACTTTTTGAGGTGAACTTTAATATAAACTTTCAGACACCCCCTCTACCCAAATAAATCTATTTGGAGATGGACTATTGCAAAACACATGAAATTGCACTTATGCACTAAGACATCTTTCTAACCACCCTTCCTCCTCCAGAAGTTTGCCGTCTGTCTATTCATTCACGTCTTGCTCGGTGTTTGTTGGTTTATGCGTCTTCTTGGTGAATGAAGCCTTCCTTTTCATTTCTGTGTCAATGTGGTGATCGCCAATATGAAGAAAAGCTGCTAATTTTGGTATATTTCCTTGACTCCAGCCATTTATTGATTCTTTACTGATTTTCTTATTCCTCAGAAGAATTTCTTCTGTTTCCTTGAAATAACATCATTTCATCTACAAGTAATGTGTCTTCTCTTTTAATATTTATGCAAATAATGTTGGGAAATTAACTCACTGTTAACTAGAGCTTCCTAATAATGTTGATTAAAGTGATGAAAAAGGATATCTCTTTTTCCTGATCTTAATGCAGTGCTTTACTATTTTATCATTTAATATGACCTATGCTGTTGAATTTTGAAGATGATATAGGTGTCTTTCTTCAGGTACAATTATGATAGAATTTTTTCTGTTGTTTTTTCATCTATTTTTTAAATTTGTTGGTATAATAACTGATGTTATAAATTTTATTTTAATAAATAAATAATAAATGGATATGTATATTTAGCTCAGACATATAGACCATAGTTTTACACAGAATTATCCTCATGGCCACCAAATTTACCTTGAACAAATAAATATATGGTTTGTGCCTATCTTGATTCTTGTACAAATCGTAAAGTTTGGTACCATAGAAATAATATTTCAAAGTTAAAGGTTTTAGAAGCAGAGAAATTTTACCAAAATGTCACAACTAGTAAATAGGATCAATTCTCAGATCTGGTGAAATATAGTTCTGGTTTGCAGCACTGTCTTACTATCAGAAAAGTATAGTTGTTTTTAATAACTAGCACTTGTATGGTACTTTCCAATTAAAAACAATCTCACATTATCTCATTCAATTATCTCAATAACTCCACTAAGTAGCATTATTAATACATTTATTTTAGAAAGACTAAGTTAGGATCAGTAATGTATGTAATTTCACGCAACTAGTATATGGCAAACGGAACTTAAACTCTGAGTCAGAAGTCCATGATCTTCTCATTACATTATTAAGCAAGTTTGGGTTGTTTTGTGAATGAAGGAAAATGTTATTGTGTGATCAACCTTCTGGTCAGAGAACACAAATGTGAGCGTGCTTTTATGTTTGTTTCCTTCTCACTGTTTGCTCAGTGGTGTCGTCATTCAGTGAAATACTACATGAGAACAGCGTAACTCAATCCAGACACAAAAATGTACTTGCTGTATGATTTCATTTATATAAAGTTCAAGAACAAGAAAAACTAATGCATGCTGATGAAAGTCAGAAAAGGGGCAACTTACTGGGAATGGTATAATGGAACATTCTGGAGTTCTGAACATATTCTACTGGGTAGAATATTCTGCAGATTGAGCTGGTAATACGAGTATATGCATATGTAAAACTTTATAGAGTTGTAGAATGACCATTAGGTCACTTTATGCACCTGACTATGTGGATGTTGTATCCAGGCTAAACAGTTTTAAGATGTCCTTTTCTCTGGATTTAAATGAAAGGGGTTGTCTTCATGGAGGAGATTCTTTGGCTAGTTGTGAGAGCTTTTTCTGTGGCATGCATGTGCATGTGTAGAATTTAAAGGTGGATTTACTAGTTTGGCTGCTGGTACAAGGGTAGTCTAGCACTTTATAAATACATAAGCCCAGAGACATGTGTGAGGCAGAGAACCGCCCTCCCCTCCCCCGCCGCCGAGGTTCCAATATGAAAAAGTATGTCTAAAATGTATGGACACATGTTTTGATATGTGTTATACAGATGCAGTACCTTATGTTGACTATAAAATGTTCAAAGGAAATTTTGGTAGTTGAAAGTAATGCTTATCTAGGTGGTCCATGCTCTAAGAAATCTCTACAAAAACACTTGCATTGATAAGCTGTATAGATGAAGATGTCATTCAAGGCACTCTTACAGCAGAAGGCCAGTCCTTGCCTCTCAGATCACTGCGTCCCATGGGAGAGAAGGGCAGTTCTTTAAAGAAGCTCGTCAGAGTGAGATGCCTGCAGCAAACATCCCTTTATTTCTCCTTGTTAGGTCATGAACCCATTTTTGAATCAGTTCCTCTCATCAGAACAACGCCTTGGGCTGATTCACTTAGGCACACCTACTCCCGACCACCCTATGGCAAAGGGGAGAGGTTATCCTAAGAAACACAACCAGTCGGGGCTCACTTCTTCCTCTGGGCCCCAGACCCCAAGGCTATGAAACAGAAAGGAAGGTATCGAATACATGGAGAAATCCCAATGTCAACGGGCAGTTTTTCTAGTTATGGAAGCATTCGTGACAGTTGGGACTAAAGGATTGATTTAATTTATAACAATTCTAATGCAAACATTAAAATTCATTTTTGTGATTATGAGCATCATTTCTTTTGAGCACCAGCATCCTATCTTTAAATCTCAAAATAATACACTAAGGTAGGAATTGTGACCTTAGAGCAACTTGGCCAGAGAGACAAATAAGTGTCTTTCCTCTCAGGTAAATAAGGGGTATATCAAAGCTGGTAGGAGAGTTGAAGGACTGGAGATGTGAAGATAGTTCTTGTCCCCAGTCCCTTACTCTTCCCTTTCTGAAAGAGAGTCCTGGAGCCTGAGTTTGTCATTGTCCACTAAAAGCATGTTACATCGTCTATGTTCTAGGTACATGTGAGCCAGATATCCTTACTATCGAATCTTGATTTGTAGCATTGTTGCTAGAATGGCTACGTCTTTATATGTTTGGAAAAGCTAATGGAAGTACAGTTGGAGTCCTTTGTGGGCTGACTTGATGCTACTGGAGTATATTTAGTCTGGTTTGTGATGTTAATAGTTCAGTCTCTTTTGTTCTCTACTCTTTCCTTCCATGTTCTGCTTTAGTCATCTGCCACACAAAAGTCCACTGGAAAAAATGACATTTTACTACACTTATAATGGTTTATTTCAAAACGAAACTATTGTGTGATATTCCTAATTATTTTCCAATTTATCTTCTTTTTGTTAAGCATGGGTGTTTATTTATCATGTCTTCATACATCTGAGTACGATGTATTTCCATGCCTTGTTCATGCATCCAACATAATTAAATTGAGAATGTTCTGTGTGATACACAGGCCAGCAAAATGTGTACATTTTCAGTTTTGTGGTGTTTAGGATTTAATAAGGATTGAGATTAATTAGGATTTAATAAGGATTATTTAATTCAAATAACCATATAATATATTTTTATAAAAAATCGCAATAAATTATTTATTTGTAGCATTGTTAAAGATTTGAATGGGATCAGAAAAGCATCTGGAAGGACTTTTCTTTGTGGAACACAGCTGTGAGAAGGCCTGACAGGAGCCTGTGGCAGTCGGCCACCATGAACAGAAGTGGGGACTGTCCTGGCAGAGAGGGAGAGGAGGCAGGTGTGCACGTGGGGGAAAGATGTCATATTTTCCTAGATGGTAAGAAGGTGGGAGAGAAAGGAAGATGTAAAGAGACAAACAGGACAAGATGCTGTGACATTTTTATTTGATGATTTAGACTTTCTCTTGTGTATCTCTAACAGTCATAGGTTGATTATCCAGTTTAGAAAACCTCGACTGATGTGGATAGAATTAGTCTTTAAGGTTTAAATTCGATGGAAATTCAGTTTAAAGGAGCGTTGGCAAACTTTCTTTGTGGAACAAAATAATAGAGGATGTACCCAACAACTTGGCTGGGAGAACCCAGCAGCCTGCACGGGTTGAGGGAAGTTTCCAGACAGCCCCACTGAGCATCAAGACACATCTGTGCCCCAGAGAAGAGTCTGACCAAATGCAAAAAGCTTCGCTGTTGACCAGGGAACTATCACGTGTTCTCAAGAAAGGACAACTTTCCTATATTTGTATCTGCATTAATAAATGAGACCCGTATCCCAGTACTTGTATCTCACATGGTTTTGACAAAGAATCAGTGAGATACAGCAGATAACAAAAGCTACTAAAATTCTAAAACATATGCAAATATAAAGAATAATTGTTGTTTTTATTGCAATACATCCTTAATCCTAATTGGCTTCTGTATTGTATCTCCAAATTGTGTGTAAGACGAACATTGCGTCCACACATACCTTCAGGGCACCTCTTTAGGCCCAAGAGGCGGAAGAAGAAAATGAGAAGTTCAATGAGGAGTGAGTCACTGCATATTTTCAATTGGTATTTTGCAGAGTTTTTTTTTTTTTTTAATTAAAAGTCTTTGTATTTATTTTGATAGCTGCTGTGACATATTACCACAGATTTAGCTGCCTAAACATCACACATTTATTATCTCGTGCATTTCACACATACCATCACGCATTTGTTACCTCACAGTTTTGGAGGCCAGACGCCTACAATGGGGCAGGTCTGTGTCCTTGGGACTCCAGGGGAGAATGTTCCCTGCCTTTTCAACCTTGTTGAGGTGGCCGATTTCCGTGGCTCCCGGCCCCACACCACTTCGAGTCTGCTTTTGTCATCACATCTACTTCTCTGACCCTCTTGCCTCCCTCTTTCCCTTAGTGGGGCGCTTATGACAACTGACATTGGGCCCGCAGGTAATCCAGGATATTCTTCCATCTCCAGATCTTTAACTTAATCACATTTGTAAAGTTCTTTTCGCCATAGAAGGCACTCATACTTTATTCACAGGTTCTAAGAATCAGCCTTCAGACATCCTTTTTGAGGGGAAGAAGAACAGTATTCAGCCCACCAGATGCTTAAAAATGCTAAAACAACCCCTCAAAACTAAGATTCTTTAAATCTTATGATTAAGTAAGAACAATGGTACCCAATGTAAGCCAGAATCTTCAAAGTTTCATCTAGCAGTGATATCACAGTCAGTGGAACAAATGGGGTCCAGCCATCACCCACCTGGATGGAACGTCAGCAGGAACACAAGGTGGGGGCATTTCACATTACTTTGAAAGCTCTTCAGGATTTACCTGCTCCCCTCAGTTTTCTTTTATTCTTTGACCTGTGTGAGTACACTCAAGCTCTTACACCCATCTTTCCCCTTCTGCTTCTTCCCCACAAAACCATAAATTCTTGATCATATGGATCCAGTCCCATCATCTAATCATTGCTCTCTCTCTCTCTCTCTTTCAGACACACATATGCACCACTGTCCCCTTACACACACACACACACACACACACACACACACAGAGTCATCCTCCCTCCCAGTTCTACAATTCTGAACAAAAATTCATGTATATCAGTGCATTAAATATCCATAGTGAGTAAACCAAGGACAGAAAGGCCAAATAATGTGTCCAAGATGGTGTATATTCAAAGAAGTAGAGCTCAGATTCCAATCCAGACAATCTAGAGCTGATGCCCATATTCCTCGTGTCAGCAGGAAATGCCTGGTGATTTATTGCAAGGCATTTTAAATAACATCAGCTAGTGAAATAACATAAATACTATAAGCAAATCCACATGTAACTGGTCCTAGACAAAGATCCCCAAAACTGTTGGAAGGAGGACAATTTAAAAAGATTAAAGTAGATCTCACTTTCTCCTAATTAGGGGCACAAGGGGCATAGTGGTTTCTATTATCATTAGGGTCGGAGTCAGGCTAAGTAGGTCTTTCTCTTTCCTTTTCGTCTCATGTGGAGAAAAGAATCAAGAAAGACATTGAAGTAACAAGCTACCATCTCACAGCTACTTGGCTCAGATAGCCAAGTGGGTGGAAGAGGACTGTATCTGTGATAGAGAGTAACTGATATCTTGAAAAAATAAAAAAGGAAGCATCATGAAAACAGCCATCAAATTAGAAAATGTTTTCATTTTCTATCTATTCAGGGAGAGCTTGAATATATAGGACAGTCATTTTTATCATTGCCTAATTTTGAACAGTTAAATTATAAAATAAAAACCGGACAATTACATCAGTCTTACTTGCTCAGAGGCAACAACATTCTGACTTCCAGGAGAGAAAAATCCTGTTGGTCCCATTAGTTAGCGCCTGGCTTGGCGGGGACAGTTATCGCCACCTGGTGGCAGTAGATCTAAAATTTGTATATTTGTATTCACTCAGAACTGACTTCAGGTTGAATCTGCAAGTGAATTAATGAAATTAAAATCCCAATCACATAGTAAGCACTCAATGAAGGTTAGCTATATGAATATTCAGTAGCCATTTTTGCTAGGTATTCGACTGTTCTTTGAAGAAGATAATAATACACATTCGTGTGTGTGTGTGTGTGTGTGTGTGTGTGTGTGTGTGTGTGTAAGATATGCACATTCTTATCTACAGTGGAAATGAGGAGCATGGTATAATCTTTTGTAATTTACAGATTGCTTTATCTGCACAAGTAGTACCTTACGAATTACCTGAAATCTAGATTTTTAGCTTCTTTTGTTTACGTTCCACCAATGGCTTGACTCTTATAAAATCACCAATTCTCTTAGCTTCACACCCATTCTTCACAGTATAAACAGCCTGCCTTCGGGGCACAATAATTTAGGTTTTAAGAGTCAGTTGGAGAACAAGCCCTGTATTGACTTTATTATTATTTTTTAAATAAAAATGAATAATAAAGCCCCTAATGGGTAACTTAACATAGTGGAAAAAAGGAGAAAAGCAGAGAGGTAAGTACTATTTTTGAAACAAGTAAAGTTATAGTCTTCACATTATGCAATTTACAGGCAGCATGTGATCTAATCCTCGGAGTAATCTATATTCTGCGTGAGAAAACAGAAGTCCAGACAGAGGAGGTACATCCCCAGTTATAAGATCTAAGCGTTTGGATTGTGATTCACCCTAAGCTGAATTTGCCAGTAAACCAACTACTCACTACCAGGTCTGCAGAGAAGAACATAGAAGTGCAGTGACCAGTATATACTCCTCATGTATAAAAGAGTTTATGGAGCTAGTTTGAGTATTAACACAACCATATTTTTTTGTGAAGCATGTGGGTGATCGAGACTAAAATCTTCTGACCCTAGAGGGTGAAGAATCTCATCGTGAGCCCAGATTTTGTAATGAGCGTGGGCAGATCTCCCAAGGTTGACTTTCCATTCTTTCATCTGCAAATATTTGTTAGCTTAATCATCTGAGTTTCTTTTATTCTCTTTTACGGCCACACATCCTCACTAAATATTTCTTCTCTCTGTCTGTAGGCATTTCAGCAAGCCACATTTCCTTGTAAGTTACATAAGATAGCGCTGATTTGAAAAAAACACTTATTTGTGCTTTACAGTCAGTATGTATAGAAGGTAATGTATTTTAGCTTGGACATTTGAAAAATTCATTTATGGTTAAGTTAAATAAAATGCATATAAAATTTATCTACTCAAGTATTATTATACCAATATGAGATTGGTATTATTGGGTTCTATATTAATGCTAATTTAACTCTTGTCACTAGCAAAGGATGCATAATTAATGAACTGAGGTTATACCAGGGCTGGCCTGGACTCATCTGGATATGCCCTAAAAGGTATGACATGCTCCTCCTGCTATAGTATTTAACATGAAGCTTTTCTTATATCATGGAAAAATGATAATCTTTAAAATGTGTGTTAGAATGCAAAGACTTAATCCAGTGTCCTGCATTGACATAAATTTTTAATATATTCATTACACAAAAACTGAATTTTTAGTTTCCCTTAATTGCTTTGTGGTAATGACTCCCAAATAAGATGAGATATTTATGAGTTTTTACCTTACACCACATTTTTCTTAGATTACTATTTATTTACTGTAAACATGAATTCCTAAGTGCTTGTTTATATAGGTAAAAGCACTGTGTAATTTTCAAAGCTATATATTATTATAATTATTATTTGTTCTTATCAAGTTGCCTAGCAAGTTCTTGTTGATTTTATTTGACCAAGTCAAATATACTTTCATACCATTAAAAAATGTATGCAAAAATGTTCTGAAAGTGTGATGTTGTGTTTCTGAGTTAGCATAAGACTGCAATATAGCTACAGACCCAATCAGTAGCTGGATACACTGTGCTTACCCTCAAATGCTTAATCTTAGCCACATGATTGAATATTGAACCTAATGAACATAGTGGCAAGATAACTGGAGGCAACGCTGTGGCCAGTACACACTCTCATTTATACACAGAGCTCCTAATTCATTCTTCCATGAGATGACTTATTGTTTTATTTACCTTCTTGTATCTTATTATGAAAATGTCAGTGTTCTAAGCTTGATATGGTTATTGCTGAGAATACACTTGTTTTCTTGTGGTAGTTTATTATGGGAGGAGGAAATGACATCTAGTTGTTGATTATTAAATTTAGATTTTTAAAATCCCTTTTGTCAAGGCAATACAGGACTCATTTAAAAATAAAACTTTCAAGCAAAATGGTGGGAATTATTTTATGTTGACTGGTAGTACTCAAAGGGCTATTCTTGACACAATTTTTTATTTCGCTGTTGATTCTAAATTTTCAAGAATTTTCAAATATTTTGAATGGTAGCACAATATATAACCACATTTATAAGCTTATTTATTTATAACAGGCATCATTGTAATTAATTTTATGACTATGGGATATCTGAGCAGAGTTTCTTTGGGAATTTCTCCCTAATTTTGATATCTTTCCCAGCTTTATTCATATCCTCATAATAATATTGGATACATCATTAATTTCAGTATTTATGCACCAATTATTTTGCTAAAGTTATCATCAATTAGGACTTCAATTAGAGTATGATTATCTCAGTTATTTTATTGGTAAATACATTTGAACCTATGCTTGAGAAATTTTAAGCAATTCTTCATGTTCAGTATCTGAGATGGCTTGGAGCACAGCCTGGTAGCAGTTTTCCCATCTTCATTTGGTTCCATTCTATTGCAGAATGATAGCTTTACATCCCAGAACTTCTATTATAGCTCTCCATATATAAGAGGAGAGCCACAAAAAGTCAAAATGTATTTATAAAAAAGTGTGTATTTATTCTTATATGTTTAAATTTCAGTCAATCACCTTCAAAGTACTTTCCATTTGATGCAATACACCTATCAAGATGCTTTTCCCACTGCTCAGAACAGTTTTTGAACTTGTTAATTTTACCGTCTTTTAGAGCTTCTGCCATTTTTTGGCTTCGCCTCTTCCACATTGCCAAAACATTTACCTTTGAGGACTTTTTTAATCCGGGATAACAAACAAAAGTTGCTTGGGCAAGATCCAGTGAATGAGGAGAGTGGAACATAGGGGTCATGCTGTTTGGGGTCAAAAACTGTTGATGACTCAGTGAACACTCAGTGTGGTGTGAGCAGTTGTGCTTGTAATCACCTATCATGAAATGGACAAATGCATTGAAAGAATCTCCAAAAAAATTTAACTGACGCTGAACACAGCCTCTCACATCAAGGCTAGTTGGTACACTGATGCCGATGGGCTCCTAGAATACTTCCCTAGCAGGGGAAGCCTGTACCACAAGGAGTTCATCCATTTCCCCCCCATTTCTATTTTAAAGATGTAGGGTACAATTCAGGGGAGTTCACCCTTTAAAAAATAATTCTGCGCCTTTGGGAGGCTAAGGTGAGTTGATTGCCTGAGCCCACGGGTTCAAGACCCGCCTGGGCAGGCGAGACCTCATCTCTACAATAAATCAAAAAATTAGCTGGGCGTGGTAGCGTGCGCCTGTAATTCCGGCTACTCGGAAGGCTGAGGTGGAAGGATCGCCACAGCCCGGCAGGTTGAGGCTGCAGAGGCCGGGAATGGCCACTGCACTCCAGTCTGGGCGACAGAGTGAGACTCCAACTCTAAAAAAAATTTTAAAAAATAATAATTCCAGGGTTTTATGGATCGCCCTTTGCATGTATACACATATGCATCCATACACACACACACATATGCACACGTACACACACACAGCATTTTGTCGTTCTTTCAAGTTCATACTCCAAACATAAGCAAGGTAATTATGAGACGCATCAAGATATGAGAAGCAGTTGATGATGTTCAAGCTTTCCATGCTCCAGCTGTTATTGACTTGATCAGTTTCATTGTTTTGGGAATTGTCACTATCTTTTTGTATCTTCAGCAGCTTCTTCATTGTTGTCTAGTTGAGCCACAGCTCTTATTTCTTAATATTTTCTTACTTTTATCCTGATGATCCTCCTTAAGTAGTGGTTTGCATGTTCCATTCAGTTAATACAATTAACCAATATATTAATCAGAATGATTAGAGATTAAAGAAACAGCTTCATAAGAACAGGATTGCTCATCCATTTTGTTCAGGTGTCTTATGGCATTGATTGCATTCTGCTTAATACCTGAAGGAGGACAGTGCCTTGGCACAGACCCTTTATGCATCCAGGTCATCCTACACCCTGCTCTGCGGTCCACTTATGGATTTGAGCAATGTACTCTGAAATCCTAGTGGTTCTGCAGAGTTCCTCAAGGTTCCTGAGGATTGAGAAGCCCTGGACAATACACAGACAGGCTTCACAAATTCATTCCTCCTCTACTGCAACCAATTTTCTCTGGTTTATTTTTTATGATTCTTTGCTATTGCACTTTATCCAAAATATCTTGTCTTAAAGTGATGAGAATATTATATCCATGCTTTTGGAGGTATATATTTTTTATAAATCTTTTGGGAGGGAGATATATGTCTTTTATATATCTTTTTGAATTAAAAGTAGATGACACAAGTAAAAGGAGAACAGTAAAGAAGTTGTCAGTTCGCCTCAGGCAAGAGACCCCAAGAGCTGGATGAAAGTGGCAGAAAGCTAAGGGCAAGGGAGGGCAGTTGCAGAGGGAGAGTTCCAAAAAATCTACCTAAAACCCAGTGGCTTTCAGAATGATTATTCTGGGTTATCTTTCACAGCTCTGTGAATTGACTGCCCTCTGCTGGGTGGGTTTTGCCTGGGGCTCTTATAAGATCACTGAGAAATGGCTATTGTGTCGTGAGTCTTCTGAGAACTCTTAGTTGATGTTCCAGATGGTGCCTGTACTCATGTCTTGGCCCTAAATCTGAGCTGAACCAGGCGAGGGTTGGCTACCCATGTGGCCTCTCCAGGTGGTTATCTTGGTTTCTCAAGAGCTAGTGATCTTAATGTCATCAGAGCCTTACTGGGTTTAGCTTTCCTAGGGGGGAATATCCCAAGAGACCTATAAGAACACAGTAAGCTATCCTATAACCTAGTCCTAGAACTCACCCAACATCAATTCCACTGCACAGCATTGCTCAAAAGAGAGTCACAGGACTGTGCAATTCAGGAGAGAAGGGCCAGCACAAGGTCATGCATATCAGGAGGCATGGTTCATTGGGCAACCACCTTTGAAGACTAGTTGCATGATTTGTGGACACAATAACTATGGAAGATAGAAAGAGAGTTTGAGTGCGTGTGATTCCAAGTTTTGCTAGCCTGAGAATTCAAGCCATTGTTGTAATTGAGATCTCCTGGGACCAAGGACAGAGAACAAAGTGATAAGGGACAAGGACATAGGTTTAAAATACATCCATTTTTGAAAAATAATCATGAGTGTCAATAAAGGGAATCATATAAAGAAATTTTCTTCAGAAAGTAATATGTAATTAAGAGAGCTTCTTGTCATGAAAGTCAATTGAGCTTCCAGAAGGCAAGCAAGGACCAAGATGTCTCCTCCACAACTTTTAAGTCCCTTGGTGGCTCTTATCTTACTCATGGTTTTATGCTAAGCCCTTAACGTGGGCTTTATGAGAATAGAAAGTGTTCAGTGAATATGGATTTCAACAGTTTTTATGTAGGAGTCCAGAAACTTGAGCTCTTCCTATTTTCAATAGCTAGACATGATGCATCATATTCTCCTAGCCTCAGTTTCTTCACCTACACATCACTGATCTCATGGTGCTTTCACCTCAGACACTGTTACATGGGTCCTAGCAAAGCAGCATGCCTTCTTGTCTATATTCCACAGGAGTATCTAGAACACAGTAAGGCGAGAGTGGCACCTACTTACCATCATTTACTCAGTAGGCTCTGGGACTTGCTAGACAATAAATATTTGGAAAAGTAAATGTAATCGATCTTTTTAGTATAAGTTTAAAGATTTGACAAAAGTTGCATTCTATGTACTGTCACTTTGCCTTTTAATTGGGTTATATAATCAGTTGATAGAGGAATATGAGTACCTTATGAAGTAACAAGAAGCACACAGTCCCCTTTGAAAGTGTTTTTGTGGAGATTCTTGAAATTTGTTTATTAAAAAATAGATTTAACACATATTATGTGCTGTTTGTCTTGGTGCTGGAAATATAGCAGTAAGCAAACTGATTTTTAAAAATTGTCTTTGTGGAATTTACATCTGGTAGAGGTACTCAAATAATAGCATGGTGAATAAAAGCTTTTACTGTATTTTACAAAGTTTCCGATGCTGTGGGAAACAATAAAGCATGTGAAAAGTGATAAGGAGTCAGAAGGATAAAGTGCTAAGTAAAAAGTCTAATGAGGATCTTGCTGTGGGGAGGATTAAGCAAACTCTTGAAGGAGCAGAGGGAGCAAGCCTTGTGGTCTTCTGGAGGATATACACTCTAGGAGAGGGAGCTTCCACGGTAAAGAAATTGAAGCCCGTGTGTAGGAAGAACACAAGATGTCTGTGAAAAGTTATGGAGAAGAAACTTTTGCACCTGGTAGAGTAGATAGATGTTTTGATTTAAACACACACACACACACACACACACAGAGAGAGAGAGAGAGAGAAAGAGAGAGAGACAGAGAAAGGCATTGAACTTCCAGGTAGGGAAAAGAGGATGAGAAGCTATGAAGGTGGGAATTATTGTGACTTATGCACATGATAAGGAAATCTGAAAATCCAGACTTGGAGCAACAGTTGAGCTATGTTTCAAAGATGTTTTCTACTCCTTGCTTTTTTTTTCCTCAGAGATCTTAGGTCTAGGTACATGTTTCATTGACTCAGTCAATAAATCATCATTCATTCATCCACTCATCCATTCATTCATCAAATAATTATTTACTGGGTACTTAATGTGTTTCAGAATGGGCTCCTGCTTTAAAACAGCTTGTATAATCTCTTGGGGAAAACACACATTAGACACCTGAAAAGTCAATAAATGTCTAATTACAAAGTGTGACAAGTATCGTGAAGAAAGGGAGGGTGCTCATGACAGAACTGTAGGGCGTCTGTTTTAAATTGGGTGATCATCAGAGGACTCTCTGAGGACATTGCTTTCCATCAAACCTGAAGGATGAGAAAAAGAAAGATGTTCAAATCTTATATTTGCCAAAAGACAGACTCCCAAGGTCACTTCAGTGACGTTGGGACTTATTTTTCCTGGTCATGAGAAAAGTGAGAGGGTGCTACAAGTAAAATACTTTTATTGAAAGTAAAAATATGGCTTTTCTATTTCCAGCCTACAACAGGAAATAGTATCCTATCTCGAGGGTCAAATTATCATTTTCCTGCTTACAATATACAAAGTGACTGGGTAGATTTCCTCTGGGTTCCAATTTTCTTTTTTATGCTTGGATCCGGCTCACAAAATTCCAAAGTTTATTTTCCTACCTGTATAATGGAGGCACTAATATTCCCATAACTTTTGTGAAGGGTAAATGAATCATGTCTACTAAATTACCTGAAGCAACATCCGGAAGTTAAAACAGAAGTTTGAGTAAATCGTCGCCTAAAAATGTCGAAATTTCTGGCAGCACATTCAGCATGAAAAAGGGTGGAGTGTGGCAGGCAATGTTGGGGAGGCCTCCATTCCTCCCACTTTATGTTCCATGAGGGGATGTCTGCCTGAAAGCCTCTTCCTTTGGAGGACCCACCTGGCTGGTGAAGCTAGACAGAACATGTGTATTCTGCTGCAATCTCTCTCTGTGTTTGGGAGGGGCCCTGCTCAGGCAGCTGTGGATTCGTGCTTGGACCATGCAGCAGGCTCACTGGGGCAGGTTTTCCTTCTGCAGTGGAGAATTTTGCAGCTTGAGGGACCACATTTTAAATTCCTAGTGTATTAGCAAGTTTCCTTGACAGGAATTCCAAGTCATTTTCCAATTCTGCTTTATCAAAAGTAGAGCAACAGCTGGCCTTCATTCATCTGTCTCATTCTTATTTTTCATTCATTTCCAAACATAGAAGGTGGAAGACAAGGTTGTTACCAATCGCTTCCCTCTATCTTCAGCAAGAGACAGTGATGGCTGCTCATGCTGCCATTGTCCTCAGCATCCTCATTACAATCATCATCAGAACAAAAGCAGCATAAAAGGAGCAACAAAAGCAAACATTTATTGAGCACTTGCTACTTCACTCGCTGCTTTCTGAACTTTGTATTAGGCAGTTTGCATTCACTATCTCATTATTATTACATCAACCCTAAGCAGTAGGTCATTATTACAAGCATTTTGCAGATGACGACACAACACTTGATCAAAGCAAGGTTGTAGACTGGCTTGAGGTCACATAGTTCAGAGCCAACATTTGAGCCCATGGCATTAAGGCTTATCACACAATATCTTGTCATAACCACAGATTAGAAAAGGTCCACGGTGGTCAACAGAGTGACCGCAACTTTCCTTAGTTCTGGGCTTGTTTCAGGTGGCTGTTCATCTCATAATAAGCATCCACAGTGAGGCTTCATGGCAGTCGGCATCCATACTAACTGAGAGCTTACAAAAGGACAGAAGTAAGGCTTCTCTCCAGAATCTGCATTTTAACAAGACATCAGGGGATCAGAGAACACAATTCTGAAGTCTACATACAGCTTGAGAATGTATCACCATGTGGCTCAGGTCCAATGCCCCCAGAATTCTGTGCTGTGTACAGTGAGCTCTTTATAGGAAGAAGTCAGTAAAATCATGGTAACTCTTTTTGTTTGGATTTTCAGTTTTAGGGAGAGGATTAAGGAATATTTTTAAAAGATTTTAAAAGTGCAATAATTTCCTTTGACCCTAAATTTTTGAATGGCGTGTTTAAGCACCACTTGTTTTAAAACTATGTCTTAGTTTTATAAAGAAGTCACTGAGCATAATCTTATCTCATTTGGAATTGTGGCCACAGATACCTGCTCTGAGCTTTGAGAGAGAGGCCCTTTGTTTTAACGTGGGTGTGTGATATTTTAGTTTCAGAAAAAGAGGAGCGGAACACTAAATGCTGAGAATCTTAATCAAGAACACGAGGTCACAGAGAGGATGGACAGAGAGGGAACTGCTATACTCTTCCTGCACATACCATACAAAACTGGGGTTTGTGATCCTGACTATGGACACATGGTAAGAGCAGCCAACAGGAATACCCCTCTGCAGCATTCTATTCACGTGCATGTCTATGCATCAAGAGAAGAAACTGGCTGTTTATTTTTTAAACTTGTTTTCTAATAAGTCTGTTGGAGTAAGACAGTTTCAACATTTTTGCTCACACGGAGCTGTGCTGAAAGTGCCCAGGCTGGCACGATCTGTTTGGAGAACCTACCTTGTGCACCTGTCCATCCACTCACCACCCTGCAGGCTGTTCATTTTTCATCTCTCCAGTTTTGTTGTCAGATTTTCTTTGACTGTGACACTTCTTGGGAAGCTGGCACAGAAATGAAGTCCCAAGTTTTTGTGCTTCGAAGAGCAATCCAGAACAGGCTTTTATTTGAATATGCCAATCATTTCTCCCCTGGCATTTCATAGGAATGATCACAAAAGCAGGTAAATTACACACAACCCATCGGAGGGACTCCACCACAGCAGCAAACTGAGGAGAGAGCTCACAGACAGTCATCCCCAAGCGGAGTTTTCTACAGTCAGGACTAATTTACCCATTCTTACGAGGGGAGATCCAGAAAAATTCAAATTATCTTTTAGAGGATGGGCCCCTTGTAGAACAGGCTTCCCCCACCAGATGAGAGTTCTAGGAACCCATATGCATCAGTGTACCAGCAAGCATTGTTGTGAATGACTGCGTTCAGTTTCAGTGAATTTTTTTGGAGATTCTTTCAAGGTATTTGCCCATTTCATGATGGGTGACTTATGAGCACACCTGCCCATACCATACTGAGTGTTTAGCAGTTTTTGACCAAAAATAGCATGATCCTCATGTCCCACTCTCCCTATTCACCTGATCTTGCCCCGAGAGACTTTTTTGCTGTTTCTCCAGATGAAAAAAGTCCTCAAAGGGAAACTTTTTGCCAATGTGGAAGAGTTGAAACAAAAAATGGCAGAAGCACTAAAAGGTATCCAAATTTATGAATTCAAAAACTGTTTTGAGCAGTGGAAAAAGCATCTCGATAGGTGTATTACACCAAATGGAGAGTACTTTGAAGGTGACTGAAGTTTAAACATGTAAGAATAGATACCCAATTTTTTATAAATAAATTCCAGATTTTGGGGGGTCTCCCTTGTAATTCCTTTTTTTCCTGAATATTTCAAGATAAATTGTACATAAATGCATAATATAGAGAAATAGTCACAGATTATCCTACTATGTGTATGGGTTTCTACTCTGGTCTGTACCTTGTTCTAAGTGATCATAAATGTATCATGCGATAATTTGTTCCCATGTATTTCTGTGTATCATAGACAAGACAAACAGCATATTCTTATTATAGACAAACTTTTTCTTTTTAGACAGTTCCTTCAAATGTACCTTTATTTTTAAAAACTCCCTTGCTATTCTCTAACTCTCAAAACAAATACATAAAAATGACTTCCAATTCCTTTAATACCTTGTAATGCTGATCGCTAAACCCTGTTCATTTTAATCATCAAGTTTGCTAAAGTCTCTTCTTCCATCATTCCCACTTCCCTTCACCCCACCTATGGCAGAAGTGTGTACCCTGAGTCTCCTGTGGGCAAGGCTGGAATGAAGCTCCCAAGAGTTGCACGCTGTTCAATTTGATATGCCTATTAGACACCATGGGGAGAAGCCAAGGAAGCCATTGTAAAAACGGAAGTTAAAATGAGTTGAAGGGTGAACATGAGGAGGGAGGTGGGCTAAGAGACTATGGAAAACTTTTTTAAGGTTTTAGGTTTTTCTATAAAGGAAAACAAATAGAGCTAGAATGAAATCAGGAGGTAAAAAAAATAAATATGTAAATAAGTAAATAATGAGGTCAAAGGAAGATATATATCATATTGTGTATACATATATATTACAATAGAAGATAATAGAAAATGCTTATATGCTCACAGGGATAAGTCACTAAATAGGGACAGATTGAAACCTACTTCACAACTGAGCAGCAGTGCATATGTCAAGGTCTCAGGTAGCCCCCAGCATCAAATAGTACGAAGAGACTCATAGACTTGAACCCCAGACTTGGCATCATCGTTAGCACGTTCAACTAGGCTGCTCACTGAGTGTAGTAAGCACAAATGCCATTTTTCACTGTTTGTTCCCATGGATACAGAACTGTTAAGCATGCATCGATTTCAAATCTTTCAGCTCTGAATTTATTCTGAAAGGGATATATATAGATATATATGCTTTTGTAAATTCTTCTCAAAATTATATTTCTACACATGGCTACTTTCTGTATGTGCATGCGTATGTGTGTGAGAGAGAAAAAGAGAAAGAGTGATCGTACAAACCAATTTTTATTTACACTATCAAGCTGCCATCTCTCAGGTTCTTAATTGGAAACTTTTAATAAAACTCAAATATGCATTTTTTTTTTTTTTGAGTTGGAGACTCACTCTGTCGCCCAAACTGGAGTGCAGTGGCTGCTCCCGGCCACCGCAACCTCGACCTGCTGAGCTCCGGCGATCCTTCTGCCTCAGCCTTCTGAGTAGCTGGAACTACAGGCATGGGCTACCATGCCTGGCCAGTTTTTGATTTATTGTAGAGATGAGGTCTTGCCAAGTTGCCCAGGCGGGTCTCAAACCCGCGGGCTCAGGCATTCCACTCACCTCAGCCTCCCAAGGCGCGGGATTACAGGTTGAGCCACCGAGCCCGGCTAAATATATATTCTTGATACTCCCTTTAACTTTCTGAGCTTTTCCCCCACTCCGTCCTCCCCCCAGATTCCAAGTACTGCAAGAAATTGTATTGACTGGGACATGACTTAAAATTACTAAATTTTTTTTTTACCAGTTTTTTTAACTACTGGAAAAGTTAAAGAAAGAACTAACTCAACAGTCTCTTTCACCTTTTTTTTTTGAGATTTGAAAGCCTGGTTTAGACACCCTGTGTTATGATCTTCCATTTACCGCCCCAGTTTTGTTTTAATTTGCATTCTATCACTGGCCCTCTCCCCTTCCCCAGGGTTTTCTAGCAAAGGTTCTCAGCAATTTCTGTGTTGTCCAGGGCTGCCATGGGCCGCTGGTACAGGCTAGATCTGCTGTCAGAGTATCGAACTTCCCAACCACACATATTACTTCTATTCCTGGGACATAGTTTTATGTATTTTTTCTGTAGAAAATGTTCCAAAGACCAATCGGTGCAAACAGGACCATACCTAGCAAACACTCACAGTGATGAGGGATCAAATCTTAATAATTATGACTTTTCACAATCAAAGCTTTCACATACTTATCCCTAATTATTATAATTATTTATGAAGGGCAGCCTTGACAGCAGTCAAGTGAAATCCACAGGCTTTTAGCAATTAGGTATTGACCCATGTGAGTTGTGTCCCTTTGCCCTTGTTGTGATCACACTAGCGTATAGGCAGGGGAGTGACCAGACTGCTGTCAGGATAGAAGAGGAGGAGAAGCAGAAGCTGCAACAGGCCACAGTTGGAACAACGAGCACATTTCTTAGCCACAAACTCAGCCGCAGTGAGCTGTAATGTATTACACATCATTACCAGAAATAAAAGAGGTGAAGAAAATACCTTCCATACATAAATAACAATGGATATTAAACATTTGAAAAGGAAAACAAATATTGCCAAGATTATGAAATCAAATGGCGTATCTTCTTGAGTAAAGTAAAATAATGATAATTATCTTTGTAATAATTTAGATCACAAGATGCTAACTGTTAGATAGTTATCAAGTCCTGTTGCTTTCTAATCCCTTGGCCAAGGCATGCCTTCCACTGATATTGACATTTGGTATGATAGGAGAATTCAGGGATATTTGAAGGTCTCTAGACTGTCTCAAAAAACTCAATGGGAAACCTGTAGTCAATGGGAGTGAAGACAGTCTTACTTTAAAAGAACCCGAATAAATGTATAGGCAGACGAGACATTAGGATGGACCTTAAAGGAAGAACATAAGTAGAAAAGGGTCATTTTTTCGGTCACACGTGACCTGACATGGAGGACAGGTTGAAGGGGAGAAGCCTGTTGCTGAGTCCATTCCTAAGAACCTGCTGAATACATGACTAGGTGGAATACTACACTCTATGCAGTGTGGGCACGGGCCCCTCTGCTCTTCCACCATATACACCACACTTTGGTAGAGTTAGCGTGTGGGAATGGGTTTAGAGGAAAACAGCCATGAGTCCATCTAGAAGGCCACTCAGTTGAGGCCATTCACAACATGAGGATGCTCTGAACAAGGAGACTTTGCTCTTCTGCCACGTCTCCTGCTGAAATGTGGCGAGACTCTACATATGTCCACATACTAGTCATCCAAAGACAAGCCAATGTGTTCATTTTCATTGGTAAGATTAAATCTCATTGCTGTCAGGTAATGAAGCTGGATTCAAACACATGCCTCTGTTGATTAGACATTGGCTCTAATGAATTTTGAGGTTTACTAGATATTACTCAAGAGGAAACTCCGTTTTGCAGTTCTGAGTGCTGCTGCAGAACAAACAGCTCTGTGGGGACAGCAGCTTGGCCTCTGAGCAAATGTGGGTGGGGAGAAGCTCTGATATCCTACACACACACCTTGCACTTGTTCTTTCCCCTTCTAGGGCTATGACTTTCTTCACTCTCCTCTTCACAACTTATAGTCTCTTCTGAGACTCCTTCCCTCTAAAATAGCCATAGATGAAATACAGTTCGTTATTCTCCCTGAAAACTAACCTGCGATCATGATTTGGTTTAAAATATTTTCCTATGATCATTGCTGCCACTTACAATGTGGCAAGAAATGTTGGGGGATACAGCGTATTTTTAAAACTCTAGAAAAAATTCTCTAGCCTTACTCTTTAGGCCTTAGCTCCTTCCTTTCAAAATCATTGGTTCTGGTGAGCCATTTTTGAGACCTTTGGATGCTTAGCTCTTTACCAGAGGTTGACAAACATTTTCTGCAACAGGTCAGAGAGTGATTATTTTCAGATTTGTCAGTCAGGTGGTCTTCCTTGTGACTACTCACTTTTGCGATTATAGCACAAAAGCAGGCACAGCCAACATGTACATGAGTAGGTGTTCCAATAAAGCTTTGTTTGCAAAGATAGGCTGTGGCCCAGATTGGGCCCGTGGGTATTCTTTGCTGTAGTCCCTGCAAAACAAGCATTTTGATCTTAGATTTCATAAGTTGTGCTACCATTTGCTTTTTTTATTGCCATGGCTTATAGTTCCTGAACTGCATTTCAGACCCTAGGCTAGTACTCTGCAAGCATTAATATGCCACATTCTTACAACCGCTGTGTGGGATAGCTATGGTGATCTCTGATTCATAGGTGAAGCACCTTGGACTTTGGGAAGGTAGCTACCCTGACAAGACCCCACAGGGCCAGGCTGGACTGAGATTCTCACCTGCTGTGCTGCCCCGGGACTGCACTCACCCTCTTGGCCACCAAGTCTAGCCTGACAGAAGAGGATTCTCCAGATACCAGGATATCCCACTGACTAGAGAATATCTGCTTTAGAAATATGTTTGGGAGCACCTAATAATCCCAACCCTAGATATATTGAAATGCTTTAAAATATCTGATGCATCAAATGCTTACGTTTTTTAATTTTGTTTTTCAAGAAACTCAGAGAGTGAGTGCTGAACGCTTGTGAGTAACTGCTCCACTCATAGAGTTATGGATATGATAGGCTTCACTCATGGAGATGAATTTCATACCAGTCAGGGCCCTCTGTATAGAAGCTATGCTAAATGTGCAGCCCCATTAAAAAAATACAACCAATTATAATAACCACTTCATCTCACTTACTCTAGCAGGGTCTCAATATTTAAAAAAAAAAAAAGTTGAAAGGTTTCCAAAGAAAACAGGTGTACCCCCGTCCTTGTTCAGGGCTTCTTTTCTTTACTTCCAAGGTTAAAACACATGCTCTCAATGGGCCGCCACATGGACCTCCTCCCTAGGACATCAGATTCTCTTGAACTGGTCAGATAGGACATAAACCAGAGTGTGTTCCCAATATGAAGGTGCTCAACTTTTGTTTCAACCAAAAATCACCTTAAAGAAATGCACAGTCCCTAGTTGTCTTGATGAGCCATCCTGTTCCTGATACAAAAATACATCACACATATTTCACCTAATATTTTTATTGAAATGCATTGAAACCCTACCTCGTAAAGTGAACCACAGAAGATATACACATAAATTCCATTTTTATTCCACGTTATTTCACAATTTGTTGGGACACTCAGCTCTGGCAAAAGTCTCTGAACACCTAGTACATTTGGTCTTGACAGAGAGCCCCAACATCTATTCATTTAGTATATATGAAAACACACACAAGTGACTTAGAAGAAACTTTTGTGAATGTCTGATGCCTTCTTTTTAAAGCATATTTTAAAACTCTGTGAGGGAAATGTCTCTAACCACTATTAAGCCAGCCTCCCCTGATGCACATCTACTTTAAAAAATAGCATTTTGTCATAAGAAAAGCTTTCAAAAATAAGAGTGTATTGAACAGAGAGAGAGAGAGAGCAGTGGTTCTTATGTCATGGGCAGAAACAAAGAGGAGAAAAACACAGTATTGACAAGGTCATATTATTCCTAAAAACTCAACATAATGCAAAAGGGGAAACCAATACCATTTGTTCTGGTGGAACCTAGGTTTCACTTCTTCTGCTCCTTTCATGTCACAGGGCAGTCACAGCAGTTCCTGGTGTGGAACGTAAATCCTCTTCACTGTGCCTCTCATCCCCTGGTCATCAGCCCCCATGAGCACATCCTGAGTGGTCCACTGAGTACAGAGCCATGGTGCCCAAGCTACAGAAATCCGTGGCATTCCAGGTGGAAATACTTACCTATGTTAGTTGGCATCACCTGGGAGCTTTTGCAAAACTACGCTGATAAATTGCATTTCTGAAGATTAATGGAGTCATTCCTGACTTAGATATAAAATATAATCATCAATAAATAAGAATAGATGACATTATAGAATATGAGAAAATATGCAGCTCATTTTCCAATAATAAAAAGGGTTTCAGCTGTTATCCAATCTATCATCTTCAATAGTGATGATAATGTCTCTGATTGAGGAATTTTATAATTGGGCTGAGTGACCTGAAATTCTCCTCTGGAGGGGTAAGTTTTCTCTTCACAGAGGAATAACCACTGTTAATGACTGAGAACTTTGGATGAGAACAAGGAACACTTTTAGTAGCAAGGGCCAGAAATAGCATGAAAAACGTCACCCATGCCCACTTCCTCACCAGGCAGGACCCTCAGAGATGTTCCTGGGACCTAAAAGAGAACAATGCCAAGAGGCACAAGGCCAGGGATGTGTTTCTTAAGTTACTATTCAAAGGTTTTGTTGTTAGGACTGCCGAAGGAGGACCTACAAAAAGCAGTGGGTGCCAAATATGTAAGTTTGACCATCATAGATGTCTCTCTGGCCCATGCAAGCTAGCCTTGAAGGCGCCGTTCCCTTGAAGGCTATCCCTGCTGCACTGTCCTCTGGGGCACCCTGTCCACCTGAAATTTGTTCAGTACTCACTCACTTACTAAAATGCCATTGTTTGTGTTTTTCTTTCTAGATTTTTTTCCTCTGAAATAATTACTGAACTCTCATTTAAAACATTAGCACTTGACTGGGCTCGGTGGTTCAGCCTGTAATGCCAATACTTTGGGAGACTGAAGCAAGTGGATTGCCTGAGCCCGCAAGTTCAAGACCAGCCCAAGCAACTTGGCGAGGCCTTGTCTCCACAATAAATTAAAAAAAAAATTAGTTGGGCGTTGTAGCCTGCACCTGTAGTTCCAACTACTTGGAAGGCTGAGGTGGAAGCATCACTGGAGCCCAGAAGGTTGACACTGGGGTGGCCGTGAGCGTGCCACTGCACTCCAGCCTGGGCGATGGAGTGAGATTCCAACTCAAAAAAAAAGTTCCTTTACTCAGAATTCAGTTATTTTCATCTTCAAATAAGTTTTAATTGTTCATTGAGACTATTAACACCTCTGCGAAATGTGCTACAAAACTATTGGGTGGTGTTTTTTTTCTTTTTTCTTTTTTTTGCTTTGCCAGTTGACTCCTTTTTGTTGTTGTTGTTGTTGTTTTTTTCATGCATGTTGAGTATTTCAATTATTTCTCCCAGCTACCTGGAGAAATAATTTTGAGGACAGAATACTGTGTTAATGCAACTTGAATGGCAAACTTGTTTTCATGTTTATAATGTAACAAAAAGCCTCATACATTAGCGACTTTCAAGTTCTGTTAGTGTCAAAAATCCCGAGCGCTCTTAAAACAATCCTCACAAATGACACTGAGAGCATCAGATCGGAAAAGATGGATCAGAGGTGGTCCTATCCGCTGAGGTTCTAAGTCAGCTCCTGAGAGAGCTGAGTGGAACATGCTTTTGACTGAGCTGTGGATAAACCCACCTTCTGTATTCACAGTATCTGCTTTGTTGAAGCTTAAGTGAATACATCTTTAGATCACCCATTCACCTCGCCCATTCCAATGTAACAACACCTGCTTGTCAAGACCAGTGTGAGATCTGCCTTCGTTTCTCCTGATGGAAAAAACATGGAGTCTGCAGAGCAATGCCCCATGTCGGTGACAGAGTGAGAGAGAAAGGGGCTGCACAGGGGACGGGCTGGGAGGCAGAGGCTTCCTCGACCTATGCGGGGAGCATGCTCGCATGCCTACCAAGCCACCTGCACAGAGCAAGACCACTGAGAGCCCTACAAGGACACTGAGTTACCTGCTATGATGGGTCCATTGAACCTGATACTGCAGCACTCGGTGTTTTAGAAAATGCCCTTGCACTCTTGCTGGCCCAGGGCCGAGCTGTCACTCAGAGACACCCCACAGCCCTGCCGCCATTGACTGACTGGCATCTGGGCTGGCTTCTGTATTTGGGAAGGTGGAGGACGCATCGCTGCAGGGAGTCGGCACACCACTGATTTAGCATCTCACAGCAGCCCTGCTGCACAGCTCTGGAGACAAGCACCAGGATTAAGCACTGCAGAGCAGCCCTGGCAGGGGCCAGGATAACCTCATTTTATGTGACCAGCAGTGATTAATATTTCAAATCTGGGTTGTGTAGAGGTCATTCTAAATATATTTGTTTCGTTGCTGAGCTGTTACAGTGCTGGATATTGCTTTTTTTCACCCATGTGCAGAGATTTCTTTGAGAATTACAGGGGAAATATGTAGGCTTTCTCTGGCATACAAGAACATGTGGAGGGATTTTCTAAACCTCCTCTTGAGGATGGTGTCCATAGCAACGGAAGGCTGTACTGTGAAGGAATTCTCAATTAGTGCTAAACACACGAATGCTGTGTATCACATTTTCATGCACAGAGCACTCACTTTTCCAGAGTGTTTATGATGCTTTTTACTTTATGATGTTACATACTAATATGATGTGTTTTTAGATGGCTTATACATGCACAGGATTTTCATACAGATCAATATTCAATGGAAAAATATCTTAAATAGTATAAATAGATATAGGCTGCAGTTAGTGGCAGCCCATACCTAGTTATAGAGACAAGAGCTCCTACTGAGATGCAAGGAATCTGGGCTCCGTTGTGGCCTTGCACAATTGACTTAACCTGTCCAGGACTCAATGCTTCGTGAACCAAGTTAATTAAATCTCTATCATGTTTTTGTATAATCTAGTGGCCTAATTAAATATATATATGTATAGTCCCAAGATGTATTGCTGCATGGAAATTGTAAACAGCAGAACAGAGTCACAGAGTACCTTTTCTGTAATAAAAAGAAGAGAATTGCAATCTTCTTTGTTTGCACATGCTGAAAATCTCTGGAAGAATTCATAAGAAACCAAGAACAATATTTACATATTTAGGAGACCTGAGAATTGGGCATATATGATTAGAAGGCAAAAAAGACTTTCAATAGTAGATCCCTATGTACTGTCTAGTTTTAAACCATGCAAACAACTTTCCTATAATAATTTAGAAATATATATTGATATGTTTAATCAGTGACTCTTAAACTAATGAGTACATTATAATTCTGACCACAGTTTGGAGGTGTTATTCAGACATTCATTGAGCACAAACTATGCACATGGCACTTTGCCAGGATCTTGCAAAAACATTTAACATTTCTTACAAGAAAGGTCTAGGAGATCACAACAAGTATAAAAATCACTCCAAAACAAGATCCCACAGTGGTATGAGTGTGGACCTGCAGGAATTCAGATGAAGACAAAGTGACAGCCACTGTGGGGGATAAGGAAGGTTTCCAAGATAATGTATTCAGAAAAGGGCACACCAGCAGGATGAAGAATGTGTGCTTAATTTGTTCGGCAATCAGGAGCCACTGAAGTGTTTGGAATGGAAAAACCTAATCATATATCCTGCTTTTCAAGAAAGGTTATGACTAGTGATCCCTTTCACATAAGGTAAAACAGTAATAGCTGCCATTTTGCATTTTATAGAACAGATGCCATTCCAAGCACCTTTTATGAAGTACTTTAAATGCATCATCTCTTCAATCTGTACAATACCTCTATCGATGGAAGGATGGCTAAATGGATGGATGGGTAGATGGGCATATGGCTGATTGGGCAGATGCATTGATAAATGAATGGGTGGGTGGGTGAATGGGTCCATGGAAGAATGGATGAATGGATGGGTGGATGAGTGAATGGAAGAATGGGTAGATTCAATGCCTGGGAAAACTCACAGCTATTTCATGATTAAAATTTTATTTTGCATATATTTAAAATGGGACTCAGAGTGATTAAGCAACCAGCATGCAGCCACATGAAGTGTGCATTGTAAAGGAGGGATTGGATCCTTGGCACTGGAGCTTTCATGCTTATTCCCTTAAAATTTAATGTTAGTCAGATCTGCCAATAGGTGAGAGACAATATCTACTGTAACAAGTAATTTTTTAAACATTTGATATGAAATTAACATTGTTTCAAAACTTATTCAGAAACTTATGCAGATTATATAAAATATCAATCACATTTAATCAGGAATTTTTTTAAGGATTGCAACAATTCTATGTCAAATTCTGTTGAAGGGCAATGGACAAATATTGCCAAGCAACCAGATTCAAAGAGGGGAGTATTCACCCCAGCTGATCTAGAAACAAACTGCTTCTTTAGGAAGTGAGGATTTTATGCTCCAGATAAGCGTGGATTCTGAATATTGTTTTAGGTTGTCTATGTGCTGCTGTACTCAACTATCAAAAATATGGCAAATATATCTTTAAATCAAGTCAGCATTTAATCCAGTATTAGGTTCAATATAGAGTTGAGAGGCAGTTTATCAGTTATCCATCTCTGCCATGAGTTTTGAGCCAGGACATTATTGCAGAGACGTGTGAGTATGGCTTAACTGAGAAGAAGCAAAAGCAGATTTCAAGGACAGGAATGGTGCCAGTGAGGGCAGGACCATCAGATGCAATCATCCTCAGAGCTAGGGAACAACCAGAGATGGGAATCCAATGGTTTCTTGTGTGTTCCTGCAAGTGTTGTAACATTCTTTTTCTAAAGCTTACCTTAATTTTTATTTTGGCCCCCCATCCCACTGGATCCCCCCCAGATTTGTGTGGGGGTTCTCAGGGGCATATATTAATGATGTGTATACCAGTGAATACAAGGAGGCACTACCCCTCCTTGGAAACCTAGTCCTTGATGTCATCAGAAGTGATACTCAAACCCACTAGCTAGCTGTCCATTGTCCATGGACAATGGTCTGTTACGAATAGGCCAGGAAGGTTTCTGAGGAGAATCTTGTTCTTAGGTGATTTATTCCAGATTTGTCTATGCAGTGATGTTTTCCCTGTTCTCCTAAATGGTTTAATTTCAAAACACTGGTAGAAACTTTGTGCCTTCCTTCTGCTGTTCTGCCCTTCCCTGAGAGAAGATGCTTGAGCAGCTCAGTCACCTGGGTAACAGTGAGATCCGATACAGATGATGATGGACAGGCCTTTGGAGCCTATTCAGTCGATACTGCTGTTTTTTGTTTTGTTTTGTTTTTTAGTGATCTTAGGTCTTTCAAACTATCTTAGGCTTCAAAATGTTTATGCTAACTGGTAAACCTACTCACCCAGAGTTACTGGAAGAAAATTAAATGGCATAAATTAAACTAAGTTTCTTAGTCTCCCTGGGATTCTGTGTAGATAACAGAACTCATAACTTCAAATGCCTGGCTATGTGTATTTGACTTGCAGCTGAGGGAAGTATCTTCTGATGTTTGTCAGGATATCTGATGATCTTGGGTTATAGACAACAGCTATACTATTTTCACCCTTTGTTAAAATATTTTAATTAAAGCTTAAAATGAAGAAAAATGAATTTTGGTGAGTAAATATCTGCACCTCTACCTTCTCACCACATTAAATAGCAACTAGGTTTAATGACCCAATGTAAATAAGTGCTTCAATAATATCTCACAGAGAAAGACCCATAAAGGTAAGTGTTGGGTATTTTCTCTGAGAATAATTTTATACTTTGCACTGAGTTTCCATTTTGAGATCTGCCATGAAGCTTTCAGAAACTTTTGTGGATTAGCTAATGGTTCCCTAATGTCCTGCCATCCAAACTTTTTTTTTAATGAAAACAACAAAAAAACACACAAACAAAACTCCAAAACTTAAGCACAAAATCCCTTGGGAGGACTGAAAACTAAATATTTCCTTACATTTTGGTATAAACAGATATGATTTGCTGCTAACCAAGTCCAAATCTGTACCCCATGGAGCAGGTCATGAGAATCTGAGAAAGGTAAATCAGTGCATGTGTCAGCCATGAAGCATCAGCAGCTGACATTCTAGGAGCGATCATCTCAGCCAAAGAAATCATGTTGAAATGTAAAGTGAATGAAAAACTAGGCTTTAGACCTTTGGAGAAAGCAGGCAGGGCTATTCTGCAATGCTTTTATCTTTGCTTCCAATTCTCTGATGCTTTGATGGGCTGTCCAGTGCTGCTTCTGCTACACTCTGTGGTTCCTGCTGGGCTGGACTGGCTTTCTGTGCCTATAGAGTCTACTTTTGTCTCCCCACACCTTTTGGGAGGTGCAGGTGAGGACACTCTTGACAGGTTGTCAGTCCCAAGAGAGTCACTCATACCCTGCCACCTGTTTTTAGAAGCTCTTGGCATCCTTTAATTTCACCTTGGGTTTAATCTCCATATCATATTCTTTTATGTCCAGACTCTTAAAAAGGCATAAATCATTGGTGTTGTTAATAAGACAAGATCTATCTCTGAGGCATAAATAACATATAAAGGCACAAAGAAAGGATTCCCGTGGAAATCCTTAAGCAATATGTCAATGTATTCAAATATTACCTATACCTAGTAAGTATAGGGAGCAATGATATGCATTTGGGACGCTGCCTCCACTCCCCTGCCCTTCTCTAAGTCTGTGTAGACTGAGGTAAGCCATGGGACTGCGCAGTTGCAAACACTCACAACACGTGCTCTGCGGACTGTTTTGGGTCACTGTGAGGTGAACTTTCAACTCTGTCTAAATCTTCTGTCAGATGTAGAGTTCTGCATAACTTGTCATTGTGTACTTTTGTTGCTTTTACTAATTCTGTGCCTGGACCTGAGAAGATAAGATGATACATACACATGTTATGTCCCCTCAAGAAGCCTGTCCTCTAGTTGAGAAGATTAAGTGTGCTCATGAAGAGAAAACAAGAGGAGTTAAATGATCTGAGACACTCACAGAAAAAACCCTGTAAGCACGTGCCTGAGGGTCGGGGATGCAGGCAGACAGACACGTGGGATTCAAGCGCCACAGAAGTCTTCATGGTAGCCACAGAGACAAGAAGTCTTGAGAATGCATTTAAATATGAATTCCATAACCAACCCTGCCTAACTGTGTGTGAATTACTGTATAAAAATAATAGTTATAATAATTACCTTTCCTAACCCTTGCTTCAGAAGGAAGCGGCATTTTAAAGGACTTAGCAGTGTAAGTTAAGCAGGAGCTGGGATGGGCAGGTCACAGTGGCGGCATGCCCTGTTTCAGTTCCCACTGCCACCACTGTTGTGTTCAGCAGAGTCCTGGCCACTATTGCATAAATGCATCCCTCCAGAGTCTGAGAAACTGCCTTTTCAAAGCACAAAACTTTCTAGCGCGCCTTCCCATCGGTTGCTAGCCAACCCAAATTCAGTCTGGCTTTTTAAATATGATATTTTCATGTAAAGTAAGTCTGATGGAATATGCATTCCCTGAAGCTCTGGTGATAGACCTTGCCATAGCATTGATGGCCAAGAAAGGCCACCGTCTGCTGCAGGAATCCTTACTGCTGTGCCACAGAAAACACCCACCTTCTCAGCCCTCCCAAGGCCAGACCCTGTTCCCAGGAGCAGGTGGCCCCTGGTCCATGAGCTTCCTGTCGTGTGCCCACCTGCCACCATCACTGTGAAGTGCTGGAAAGCATGACACAAAGGAATCTTAGCAAGATGCTGCAAAGACACTACGCAACTACAGCCACTCTTCAGAGAGAGAAAATATTCAGCAGAAGCACACATCAAAAGTGGCCCCAAAACTAGAAGAGGGAAGTGGGGGAAACAAGAAAGGTACTGGCTGGTAAGGGAGGCTACTTGCATGAGCTATGATACACTTGCTCAGAAAAAGACAAAGTGTGCACCAGTCTCACTGTGACGGCAGAGAAGAGGCTGAAGTGGAGAAGAGACGATGGCGTTGGCTGCAGAGTCTCTGTGCACCCTCCCTCCCCCTGGAAACCCACAGAATAGAAAAGGAGCCACAGAGCAAGGAATGCAAGATTTAAAGCAACAGGGAGGAGGACTGGGGTGATGGTTGCCCTCTGTGGTCATGGGGAGATTGGACCGGTGGCAGGACAGGAGTTAAGGGAGGCCAAGACAAAGATGAAGACACGGCAGCCTTGCCACAGCTGGCATGGGAGGAGCATGGTAACCCATCCCGGCAGCCTGGGAAGACAGCGCTGGATCCCTGTGCTACCTCATCAGTCTCAGAGGGCCCCAAAGAAGCATGGGGGAAATGACTCTAAAAGAAGAGTGTTCTCCAAGAAAATTGACAATGAAAGTTTGGTTCAAGAAGTGAATCCCAGGATTTCTGACTAGGAAAATGGGCTGGCTGTGCTCTCAGAGTATGGGGCACACAGTAGGTCTTCACAAAATGTTACCCACAGATGAAAGCCTTCCACATCCACACTGTGTCCACATCTGTACTGCAAACCCTCCTGCAGAGAGGAACACACACTACTCATGCTCAAAGCCTGGCGTCCTCCAGAGAGCCTTTTGCTATGCTCCTTGTGCACTGAACAAGGAAACAACGAAGTGTTTACTGTGTATTTTTTAATGGGAAGTTCAAAAAAGTTAGAGTCACTAAATGAAGTGTTTCAGTTATTTGGAAGACTCAATGGCTCAACCTAGGCACAGAAGATGTTAGTGAATAACATGTCTGGGTACCTAAACAACCTGAAGAATATGAAGTGATGTTAGATACAGACCAACCACAGACAGAAGATAATGGTCATGGAAAGGAAGCAAAGAAGAGCTTGTGTGCCTTCCAAGGTCGCTGAGCACGGAGTGACACCAACCACCCCTGAGGATGTCCCTCTGCAGAGTAGGGGTGTTGTGAACAGCATGCAAGATGCCTTGATAGCATCTTGAAACAGATGCCTTGGATAACTTAGGGAACAGAACATGGTGAGAGAAGGAGACACATTTTAGTTTAATATCTTTTATTTCACATCACAAAAATAAAAATTACTTTTTTAAGGTTCACAGTTATTATTTCTCTGTACTTAAGAAATGTTCAAAGATAATAGTTAATAAAAATACTTAAATTACATATTCATTGATTAAGCATGCTTAAAAGCATGTCTAAAATCCACAGATGGGAGTGATGCACCAGGTTACGAATGGATGTAGCACGAACCATTGATTGTCAAGTTTGCCAATGGTTCTTCCTCAACAGGAGCTAGAACACACACTCAAAGGGAAACTCCACTCTAGTCTTTCTGCGCAATTTCCTTTTGGGTGTAATAGTCAGAGGATGATGTAACTGATCACTCCAAGGAGTATCACCCCAAGGGAGACAGCAGGATAGCATAAAGTGGAGAGGTAAAGGGTCTGAAGAGGCCAGTAATGATAAGGAGAGCCACGGGAAGCACCACAAACACTGAGCTCACATCTTCCTTCAGGTGCCCTTCAAGGTCCGAGCATCTGCCTCCAGGTTGCATTGCTTTGATAAAGCATTGAACTAGATATTCCCCACCTCAGAGCCCGGCGCACTTCCCCACAGTGACTCCCTGGCCGATAGGCCAGAGAGAGGTCACAGACAGATGCCCACAGAAGGCCAAGTGATACTTTTCTCTCTTCTATACTGACAGGCAAAGACTCAGACACCCTCTGTGCAGTGACCCAGAGCAGCCACAGGTGGGGATTCGCAGAGCAGCTCCCCTGATGGGGAGAAGGACCTGGCTTTGCTGCCATGATGCTTCCTGCCCAAGCAGAGTCTTGTCTGATGGCATAAGCTCAATTTCTTGCTGGGCCACAGTCCTTGTGTCATCAAGGCCTGCAGGAGAATTGCCAAAGAGCTTCTCGTGTAATTGATGACCTTTATGAGGAACATTGACAAACACTCAGGCCTTTGCTGCCTTTCTTTTTTGTTTGTTTTAATTTTTAAAATTATTTATTTATTTATTATAAAGATATAGGGTACAATTCAGGGTTAGGTATACAAACATTGATCATGCAGGTACACTTGTTGATGAGGTATGCCCCTCCCTCCCCTAGCAGTTTTCCCCAACTGCCAGTCCCACCCCCCCTTTCCCTGACAGTTTTCCGCTACTGCCAATCACCTTCCCCCAGCATTATAATTGTTCAAGGTCACCTTATGAGTGAGAACATATGGAACACAGTTCTTTGTTTTTGTGATAAATCACTAAGTATGATCTACTCCAAATCCATCCAATTTGCTGCAAAGTCCATATATTTGTTAAACTCAGCATCACCAGGTCCCATCCTCACCTAGAGAGGAGAGTTGGCAGAGTCAAGATCAGGTGCCCTGGAAACTTTCCTCTCTGTTCCCTGCTTTGCTGCATCTCAGAAAGCCTATGCTCCCACCGGGTCTAACTGGAAGCTCATCTCAATGCTGGCTGCTGTCACAACGTCCTGGAGGCCACTGGGACTCTGCCCTTCCCCAGCCCCCGCTCTAGGCTTCTGCTTTTGTCTCCACTAAAACACGCAAGGTTTCATGACTTTTACGTTGTCTGATAATTTTCTGATTAGCTATCAGAGCAAATTAAGAATGGACAGCCAGCATTGTTGGGTTGGCTTCCTGGGAGACACCGCTCACCCCAAAGAGCAGCGGGTGACATGGGGAGGAAAACTAGATGGGTGAACTTGCTAATTGGTGATGGTCTTTTAAAAAGGCAATTGGCTGATGCATATAGAGGGAGACACACCAGTGAAAATGCTTTTTAGGAAGTTAGTAAAAATAAAATATTGTTTTATTCACATATTCTGTATTTGTGAATTTACCTACTGGCTAAAACTTATTTGTAATCCCCAAATCAATACTTATGGTTACACACAGACATGCACAAAGAGACAAAAAACTTGAGTTGCTCACTGAACATTTTCATTTGCAGGGCAGCAAAGTGATATTTAGTCTTATTTCAGTCTTCTACTGTACATAAGGGTCCTTCTAGTCTAGTTAGTGCTACTTTTTTATATTTTTGTGCTTTTGGGGATGATTTTGCTGTTCAGAATCGCCCTCAAGCACAGTGCTGAAGCTCTGTCTGTTGTTCCTGAGCACAAGGAGGCAGGGATGCGCCTTATGGAGTAGCTTAGTGAAGCTTTGTTCAGGCCTAAGGCAGAAGGCTTTGACCCTGAGTTCAGTGCTAATGAACCAAACATATATACCTTGTTGTATTGCATTGCTCTTTATTGTGCTTTCACGGAGGTTGTGGTTTTTATAGATGCAAAAAAAAAAAGTTTGTGGTAACCTGTGCTCAACAAGTCTGTCTAGATCATTTTTCCAACAGCATGTGCTTACTTAGAGTCCCTGTGTCACAGTATTGTAACTCTCCCAATATTTTAAACTTTTCATTTTTATTGTATCTTCTTTGGTAGTCTCTGATCAATGACCTTGAATGTCACTTGTTTGGGTCACCATGAACCACACCCATATAAGATAGCAAACTTAATCTATAAATATGTGTTTTGTTTTTATTGCACTTTGCTTTATTCTGCTTTTACAGATATTGAGAGTTTTTTTTATTTTTATTTGAGGGCTGTGGGGTACATGTGAGGATTTGCTACATAATTATGTTGTGTGAAGGTGAGCTTTGGACCTCTGGCAAGCTCTGTCTCCCCCAGTTAGTAGACATGGTACCCAATGGTGGTTGTGTGCCCCTTTGTTCCCTCCTGCCCTCTCTTAACAGTGCCCAGCATTTGTTTTTCCTGCCTTTGTGCTCATGTGCCCAATGTTTAGAACCCATTTATGAGTGAGAGCATGTGGGTAAAGAAAATGTGGTATATACTCACATTGGAATACTATTTCTATAAGAAAGAACAAAACTGTGTCCTTTGCAGCAACATGGATGCAGCTGGAGACCATCATTCTTAGTGAACTATCACATAAACGAAAGCTGAATGTGTGTGTTGTGACTGCTCCACCAGTTGGCCATTATCCCACCTCTCTCCCTCTCCTTCGGTTTCCCTAATCCCTGAGACACAATAATACTAAAATCAGGCCTATTTATAACCCTATGATGGTCTTCAAGTGTTCAAGTAAAAGGAAGAGTCACACGTCCCTCACTTTAAATTAAAAACTAGAAACGAAGCTGGGCTTGGTGGCTCAGTCTGTAATCCCGCGCTTTGGGAGGCTGAGGTAAGTGGATTGCCTGAGCCCGTGGGTTCAAGACCTGCCTGGGTAACTTGGTGAGACCTCATCTCTACAATAAATCAAAAATTAGCCGGGCGTGGTAGTGCATGCCTGTAGTTCCAGTTACTTGGAAGGCTGAAGTGGAAGGATCGCCGGAGCCCAGCAGGTAGAGGTTGCAGTGGCTGGGAGTGGCCACTGCACTCCAGTCTGGGCAACAGAGTGAGACTCCGACTCAAAAAAAACCCCAAAAAACCAAAACAACTAGAAGCAATTAAGTTTACTGAGGAAAGCCTGTCTAAAGCCAAGATAGACCAAAGCTAGACTTCTTATGTCTAACAGTTAGCCAATTGCGAACACAAGGAAAATGTTCTTGAAGGAAATTTAAGATGTTACTCCAAGATCATACAAATGACAAGAAAGTCAAACAGTCTTATTGCTGATCTAGAGAAAGTTTTAGTGGTCTGATAGAAGATCAAATCAGCCACCACGTTCCCGTAAGCCAAAACCTAGTCCAGAGCAAGATCCTAACTCTCTTTAATTCTATGAAAGTTGAAGGAGGTGAGGAAGCTGCAAAAAAAGAGTTTGAAGCTAGCAGAGGTTGGTTCATGAGGTTGAAGAAAAGAAGCTATCTCTATAAAATACAAGTGCAACATGAAACAAGTGATGAGTGAGAAGCTACAGCAAGTTATCCAGAAGATCTAGTTAAGATCATTGCATTAATGATGGCCACTTTTACTGGGGTTAGGTGGTATCTCAGTGTGGTTTTGATTTGCATTTCTCTGGTGATTAATGAAGCTGAGTATTTTTTCATGTGTCTGTTGGCTGCCTGTGTATCTTCTTTTGAGAAGTGTCTGTTCATGTCTTTTACTCATTTTTAATAGGGCTGTTTGTTTTTTTCTTTTTGGCACAGTTGAGTTCCTTGTAGATCCTAGATGTTAGGTCTTGTCAGATATATAGGTGACAAATATTTTTTCCCATTCTATGAGCTGTCTTCCTGCTCTTTTGATGGTTTCTTTTGCCTTGCAGAAGCTCGTCAGTTAGACAAGTGAGACCTCATCAATCTTATTTCCTTTTTTTAATTAATTAATTTATTATTATAAAGATTTGGGGTACAATTCAGGGCTGGAGAAAACGCTTCTACACTGCTGGTGGTAATGCAAACTCGTGAAATCTCTTTGGAAGACAGTGTGGTGATCTCCAAAAAGAACTCGAAATTGACCTTTCATATGACCCAGCAATCCCCCTATTGGGAATATACATGGAGGAACTCAAATCATTCTACAAAAAAGATACCTGCACATGCATGTTTGTTGCAGCTCTATCCACAATAGTGAAAACATGGAACCAACCATGCTGCCCATCAAAGCTGGACTGGATTTTTAAAAATGTGGTACATATGCACAATGGAATATTATGCAGCCATAAAGAAGGACAAACAGATGAATATCACAGCCACTTGGATGGATTTAGAGTCTATCATACTCAGTGATCTATCACAGAAGCAAAGAACAGAGTACCATATGTTCTCACTCATAAACAGACCTTGAACAATTATCATAATACTATAAGAAAGAGATTAGCAGTAGTGGGAAACTGCCAGGGGAAGTGGGTAGGATTGGCAGTTGAGGAAAACTGCCAGGGGAGGGAGGAGGCGCACCTCATCAACAAGGATACCTGCATAATGAACATTTGTTTACCTAACCCTGAATTGTACCCCACATCTTTAAAATAAAAAAATAAATTTTAAAAATAAAAAGAATAGAAAAAGAAACACACACACACACACACAGAAATCAATGCAGAAGATGGCTACACTAAATGACAAATTTTCAGTGTAGATGAAAAAGTATTCTGCTGGAAGAAGATGCCCTTTAAGACTTTCATAGATAAAGAGAAGAAGCCAATGCCTAACTTCAAAGCTTCAAAGGACAGGTTGACTGTCTTGTTGGTGCTAATGCTAACCTACCACTCCAAAAATTCTAGTTTTTAAGAATTATGCCAAAACAGCTCTGTCTGTGCCCAATAAACGAAACAACAGAGCTTGGAGGAGAGCACATCTGTTGACAGCATGGTTGATTGACTATTTTAAACCCACTGTTGAGACCTATTGCCCTTTCAAAATATTAGTGCTCGTTGACAATGTACCTAATTGCCCAAGAGCACTGATAGAGATATATAAGGAGATGAATATTGTTTTGCATGAATATGCCTGCTAACATATCTCTTGTGCACCCCATCAGTCAAGGAGTAATTTAGACTTTTAAGTCATAATTATTGGTGAAGTACACTTTGTAAGGCTATATCTGTCACAGATAGTGATTCCTCTGATGAATCTCGGCAAAGTACATTTAAAGCCTACTGGGAAGAAGTCACCATTCTGGATACCATTGAGATCATTTGTGATTTGGGAGGAGTTTGGGATAAGTTGACTCCAGCCATCGTGGGTGACTTTGAGGGATTCAAGACTTCAGTGGAGGAAGTAGGTGCAGGTGTGATGAAAACAGCAAAAGAGCTAGAATTAGAAGTGGAGCCTGCAGATGTAATTGAATTGCTGTAATCTTGTAATAAAACTTGAACAGGTGAGAATTTGTTTCTTACGGATAAGTAAAGACGGTGGTTCCTAGTGAAATGATGTGATCATTGTGGAAATGACAACAAAGAATTTAGAATGCATAAACCTAGTTGGTAAAGCAGTGGCAAGCTTTTAGAGGACTGATGAAGTTTTTGAAAGAAGTTCCACTGTAGGTAAAATGTCAGACTACATTGTAGTAGTACAGAAATCTTTTGTGAAAGGAAGACTCAATAGATGTGGCAGATTTCATTGTTGTCATGATTTAAGAAATTGTCAAAGCCACCCCACTTCAGGAGACACCACTATGTACAGTCAGGAGTCATTAACATGGAGGCAAGACCCTTTACCAGCAAAATATTATGACTCGCTGAAGGTTCAGATGATCATTAACATTTTTTAGTAATAAAGTATTTATAATTGAGGGATGCACATTTTTTAGACATAATACTATTGTACACTTAATAAACTTACAGTTTTGCATAAACATAGCTTTCATTTGCACTGGGAAACAAAACATTTGTGTGACTCTCTTTATTAAAATATTCCCTTTATTATGGTGGTCTTGACCAAACCCACAATATTTCCAAAGTATGCCTGTATCAAACAAGATATCTTTAAACAGACACATAAAACAAGTTTATGTTTTGATTTGTTAGCAAAAGTGTTGTAACCAGAGGCCTTTAGTACTCCACTCTGTGTTTTCCTCGAGGGCAAGGTTGAGAATTCCTTAAGTTATGCTTGCTCTGACTTCATAGTGTACAACTCCCGTTAATAATGAGAACTGACTGTGTATGATGATTACAGAGTCATAGGTGGGAAAAGACTTGACTTCTTATTTCTTCTTTTTTTAAAGGTTGGTATATCAAGTTTGTTTCATATATTATCTCATTTAATTTCACAGTAACCTAGTGCAAATATGTTATTAGAAGTTTTCACTGCTAGAACAAGGTCAAGTAACTTGTCCTAGACCAGGACTTCTTAATGAATCAGGGGAAGGGAGTAAGAGAGTGAAGAGAAGAGAGAAGGGAGGAAGAGTAGAGAAAGAGAGACAAATTGAACCAGGTCAGTACCTTTCAGCTCTGTTTCCTCCTCCATGATGTTAACCTCTGACCATCTACATAGTGAGAAACTGGACCAAATAGTTGCACCATATCTTCCGGTTTCCACACTTCTGAATCTCTGCTGATTTTTAAAACTGTCCGTGTGTACCATGTAAATAACATTCATTTCCAAGTCTACTGTAGATTTCATTTCCCCAGCAGTCCTGTAGGAAACATTATCATGATTTCTGTTCCTTTCATGCTATAGCTTTATTAGGAAAGACCTAAAAAGAGGATACATGGAGCTCCTGAGACTCAGCTCCTTCAGCCACTCCCCCACCCCAGATACTCAGAGCTTCCAGTGGTTTTAGATGAAATAGCAAATGCTGCCTCAAGCTCTTCTGCAGTGCTTACTGTCAATTGCCATGCAGTTTTCATTGGCAAACCTATTTGCAACTGGTATATTTCAAATAAGATTCACAATCTTATTCTTTTACAGTAGAACACATAAATTCCAAGAATTCCTCAAAGTTAAATTATTTTAAACTGGACCCCCTTATTATAAATTCCAAATAACAGTGCATTTCATATTTTCCTCCATATGAAAAACCAGAAGACTTTTTTCTTTTTTGTGGAATCAGTTTTTGTAGTTCTGTTCTACTGATGTATAAAACAGTAGTAATGTCCTACTATTTATCATATTCATTATTAGGCAATTTTTTTTAGCATTTAACAGAAATACGAAAACAATTTATTTTGAAAAAAAAAACAACAACTAAAAACAAAACAAAAAAAATTCAGGTGTGATTCAGTCTGTATTGGTAGGATTTGGGGGAATATTGTTTTCTTGTTGTTTGATTAAAAAATGGGAAAGCCTCTCTGCTTTTGATTTTATTAAGACACTAACCTCATGAAACTTGTTGTAATTATTAAGTTCAAATTTCTGACTGCACTCTCATTAAAAGTATTGTTTAGATCAGAAGCACAGTATCACTTTGGGTATATTAATCTGCATTGATGCTCTAATAGAGTAAAATACATGTCTTTTATAATGTTATAATTATAACATAACATTATTCCAAAATATCATATAAAACATTATATAACATATACTTATATAATGCTATATAGAATTCACTGTCATTTTGTTGTAGTAAATCAGCCTATTTCAAATCAGAACTCCTCTTAATGCAGATTGGATGCTGCTGACATTGCCTCCCCCAGACTCTGTTCACCTCATTCATGACTCAGTACCTGGTACTTTCTCATATCAAGGACCAGTTGGACAGTCTGGGTTAGCTGATCTCCCTAGTGATCTTCCTAGACACCGGGACAACAATCTACTGTGAGTTTAGTACCATGAACACAGGTCTCAAAATCAGGACCATATACTCATACACCAGTACCTTTTAAAATAGAAAACTCCACTGTGAATTTCTCATTTTCTTACTTTTGCATGCTATAAATTTCTGAAGAGGAGAAAGGTTCACGATTGTCAACTGCCTTTCTCATTGACTTCAGTGCTGATTTCCTGATGCATTTTATTTTCTCCCTTCTAGAGAAATTGAGTCATTCATCATTTTGGCTTCTGTGGTGCCCATGCAGAGACAAAAAAAAGCCTTCTCCAGTAATGGTCTTTCCCCTATTGTCTTGCAATTATTATGCTGCATATGGCTCAGTTCTAGCATTGTAAGTAATAGCTATATATTGCTCCCTACATGTCAATGTACATAATAAGTACATTATCTCTTACTCTTTATAATGAGCCTGAAAGTTAGATATTTAGACCTGAATGTTCTAAAGGCAGAAACAGAGCACGGAGAGACTGACCAACTTGGCCATGGTCAACCGAGGCATGACCAGAGCAAGACTGTGGAGGCCAAGTAGACTAAGGATGATCTTTATACCAAAATGGCTTCCACATTAGCAAGATTTCATAGATGTGTTTCATGTTTAAAAATCATTATAGATTTATTTTGAACTTAATGGTTTTCCCTGTCTTCCTACTTTTGATTTGATTTATTCATAGCAGGTCTTACCGGTGAAGTATAGGTTTAATTCTGTGCTAATGAGTGATGTTGAGGTATTAGAAATTACATTCAGTTCATTGACATGGCACACTGCAGTTGTTAAAAACCAGACCAATAAGCATGCATCATTTTTTATTTAGGATCAAGCTCTTATTTTACAGATTCTTAGGATATTTTTGAAAAGCCAACCTTGCCTAAGTTGTGTAAAATTTTTCTGTTAATTGAGGGAGCCCCTCAATTTACTCAAAAGCTACTGTAATACCTACCCTCAGGCAGCACAGATGAACCTGTAGGTCTCATCCCAGCTTGTCCTTTCGGTGCCAGTTTCAGAAGCTTGACCCACGGAGGGAACATCCTGGAGCGTCACCTTACCTGTTACCTGTATCACCTTGGTCCTCCAGTGTTGAGGAAAATTTCCAGAGAAAGTAAAAGGGAAGAACAATAGTTCTTTTGTTCAATAAGAGCTTTTGAAAATATGTATATTAACACTTTCAGATTCATTTGGTATGGCAGATCTGTCTTTTAAAAAAAGAAGAAGAAGATAAGCATAGTAAACCTAGAGTTCATAACACCTGGCTTCTACCTGGCAATAGGAAGACTCCAGCAATGCAAAACAGACAACCAGAAAAATTGCAACCATATGATAAATTGAGGGACTTTGACTGTAGAGCCCTAGGAAATTATGGGTAGAATCCCAGTTGCAGGGGACAGTAGGGTCCTATAGGGCTGACATAACTCCACTCTTAAACTAGCAGAGCATTACAGCTTGGGATGTTAGGGAGAGTTTGTCCTGAAAGAAATGCTGTTTCACATATTTTAAGCATAGTACATTGATTTTATTTTAAGAATGTTATGACTTGCTGAGGTCAACAAGGGACATTCTGGAAGAAGGCAACCCAGAGCCCTGAGGCAGGAGCAGATGTATGTATTCATGGATATCTGCTAAATAAAAACATCAAGGGGAAAAAAGAGGAAACCACAGATCTTTAACAAATAAGGAAAGAATCTTTACAAGCGAAAGTTCAAAGAAACTACTTAAGCCATTTGTCTGAGATTCAATCAGCAGAGAATAAGAAAGCAAAGGACTGGGGATTAGAAATCCCAAACTCCTTTCCTAGCCTTGAACCATGGGGAGGGCAGGAGCTGCCCTGGCCTTCAGTTAAGGGGAACAAAATGCTACTGGAAGGTTGTCATGGTTGTGAAATGATTGTATATTTGAAATGTTTTATGTTTTGTTAGTTATAAAGTGCTGCATGGAATCATATTAAAATGATAAGACAAAAGGTTATGAGATGGGAGTTTCAGGTGAACAGAGTAGAGTGACTTAGAGACTCGGGCTTCTTTCTGCTTTGTTCAACCTTTTGCTTTAGTCTTTCACCTATTGCTTTAAATCACTGCTGTGTATAAGTATAAAACTTCTATTATTGAAAATAATGCTTAAAATAATTATACATTTTAGTCTCCAGTCTAACTGCATATCCCTTATGACATAAATTCCTTTAAAATCTTCACGTTTGACTGAGTGCTCTGTTGACACAATGCAAATGACCTTTTGTACGATGTTATCTATACATTTCCCATGCATCGTGTTATCTTACTAAACAGTGCATTGTAATGCCTGACCCTAGACATATTGTTCCCTTTATGTCAAACTTTACTTCCTTAGCAAGACAGAAAAGTCTTATAAGCAGCCAAAACCCTCAGACACAAGATCATGGTGACATATTTCTTCATTTTTCTTAGAAATATAAATGACATTCCAATAAAAACAATAAAAATTATGTATGCAATGTTTATGTTAATAAGTATTAGAGGTAGGTTTAGAGTTCATTCACTTCTCCCTGGGGCAATCCCACCTATACAGGAGAAAAGTTCAAAGGGATAGCCCAAACACGCTCTTGATGAAGGAGAGAGTTGCTGTGAATCAGGGAAGTGAGGGAGCAGATGAGGACCGGAGAGTATGGACAAAGTCTTCACAGAGTCAGAGTGAGGTGTGTGTGGGGTTGATTCAAATATCCTCAAATATCCTGTGGTAGATGCTGAGCTGCTTCAGTATCTCACTATCTGGGCTCCATCTAGGAAGCAAAACTTTGTGGATCAAGTTCAATTTTTCTAACACTTATTGAGTGCTCATTATGTTCCGGGCACTGAATGAAGCACTAGGGATACTATTATAAATAAAACTAACCCTGCTTAGGTCTTTGAGAAATGTATAAGGTTAAAGAATAAGAATATAAATAGCCATAATAAAAGATAGAACATGATAAGTAGTCTATGAGAAGTATCAAACAGTGTTATAAGAATTCAAAGGAATTCAAAGTTTGAGAAGGGAACCAACATGGACTTATGTAGAAGCTTGCATTTGAGGTGAGTCTTAGAGAAGAATTGGCATTCAAGAGATAGAGAAGCACTAAGGGCATTTCAGGTCACCGGAAAAGCACATGTAAACACACACAAGATAGAAAAATCAGCACCAAACTGGGAAATTGGCACTCAACTGCTTAGACAGGCGGGAATCATTGATGAATTTTGGGCAAGAAGGTAATACAATCAAAGCTGACTTCTAATCTGATTGTGTGTGTAGAACAGAGGAATTAAGACAAGAGAGAGGCACTTGGATAACTCTGTCCCAGTCGTTTAAAATATGTGCCTGGGAGAATGTAGAGGCAATAGACGGAGAAAAAGCGATACTGAAGGAGAATCTGATCCTTGGAGAGCAAGGGTGCAAGGAGAAGAAGACTTGGTCAGAGAAGACTTCTGACCACTAGGAAGTCCAATGACCACAGCAGGGAGCTGAAGAGTGGAGCGCCTTAGAAAAGTGGAAGGGGGGGAAGGGGCTGGCCCGGGGGTGCTGCATTGGCCTTGTTGGGTCTGACCAGTATTTTCACAAGGCTGCTCCCCAAGAGGTCACCTTCAACTGACAATAACCAGTGTTTATTCTTCTAACATCTACATGAGGTCATGTCATAGATGATTAATTTACTATTTTTTTTTTCCTAATTAAGTCTTTTTATTCCTTATCTACTTCTGTGTAATAAATTACACCAATACTTAGTGGCTTAAAAAGCTCAATTATTATCTCACAGCTTCTGTGGGATTGGAATGCAGTTCTGGCATGGCGGAATTCTCATTTTTAGGGTCTCCCAGGCTGCAGCCAGCATGTCAGTTAAGACCACAGTCATCTTAGGATTCACCAGGGCTGGATTCACTTCCCAGCTTATGCAGAGATTGTTGGCAGAACTCAGTTCCTCGAAGGCTGTTGGACAGGGGCCTCCACGCCTTGCTGGCTGCTGGCTCAAGGCCACTCTGTTCCTGGCCCAGTGGCCCCATCAGAGCAAATGTAATGAGCTGGAAGGAGAGAATCCGCAAGCAGGAACTCACAGTGTTTTCAAAAGTGATCATGGAGGGCTTGTCCATCACTTTTTGCCATGTTCTGTGTTCATCTGCAAGGCAGTAGTCCAGTTACCACAGGGGGAGGCAATTCCACATGACGTGAACAACAGGGGGTGGTGTGGTCAGGAACTACCCAAGAGCTGCCTGCTCCCTTTGTGGGCAAGAACTGAATTTTCTGTTCTTTATTAGCCCTTATAGCTACTCAGGGCAAGAGCTGAGTGGGGGATTGGCCCCTGTGTGCCTGCACAGCCTTCAAAGATTGAGAAAAGCTGCAGCACTTAGATATTGCAGCCATTTCTACCAAAATGTTCTGAGTGAATATCCTAAGTAATGAACACATTTGTTTATGTGTTGATTGATCCATCTCCCCTTCAAGCTCTTTTATTTCCCTTCTTTCTGCCCACATCCCTGGCACCAATGTTGATTTTTTTTTCTTCTTACCAATCCTGCCCTCCTCCAAAGAATCCATTTTTCCACTCATTTTTCTCACTGCTAAAGTCTGAAAGTTCGTAAGATCCCAGATTCCAGTTAGACTAACACCCTACAGAATGACTCACTGTATAGGAAAGGTGATCAGCAGTGGCAGATGGATAGATTTTGAGCCAGTGTGACACAGTTAATTCTGTCACTTCAGACTGGGTTGTAGATGAGGTCCTCTGCCCTGTAGGCCTGTGTTTGTCCCTTCCAGGAAAAAGCTGATGACAACCGTGACAGATATCCACTCATCAGTGCCATTCTCTTGCACATGCAGGGCAGCCTGTTGCCAGTGATACTGCATTTCAGGACATCTAACTGGTTGGCAACCCTCATCAATCACCTGATGGTTACTCAGGTCAAGAGCTAAGCTGGGGATTGGCATCTATGCACATGCACAGCCTTACAGGATTGAGAAAAGCCGTGGCACTTAGGTATGGCAGATAGTTTTTCAAAGCAAAAGTATTCCATCTGGCTTAGAGTGCATTGTGTGAAAAAAGAAGGAAGACATTTTCATGCCATTCTAACAGCAACACTGAGGGTCTTTCTAGACGTGCACACCCATATTTCGAGTACACCACTCAGGTCTCTGAGTGCCCATGATAACTCACTTTTCAGGGGCCATGCTGAGGAATTGCATCATCTCTTCTACTCAGTGCAGACCCCTGGGGATGTGTCTTGATAGGGAAGAGAGAGTAATGTTGGCTTACAAGATGACAGCTTCCTCCTGGTGTTCTTCTGCCCTAGTCAGGCATGAGGTCTTGGATGATGAGGAAATTGCGTAGGGAGGCAACTATAGTGTTTGTGCTGTACAGCACATCTGAAAACCACTGATTCTATTCCTAACCATAAAATAGTCATCTCCTTCCATATGGGGAAACCTCAGCAAGGTTGCCTTGTTTACTGAAAGGTTAAAAAAAAGCCTAACCCCAATATGAACTTGTGCTTTGCAAATAGCATTATGATAAAATTATACTGCATTATTTCTGGAACTATGCCCCTCACTAGCATGACTATTGATTCTGGAGTTCCAATAAAGCATTTTCACATGACAGTTTTATTAATATAAATGTTACAATGTTAGATGCCACATTTGGAAAAACAAACAAACATTCTCAACTAATGGCAGTGGAATGCCAACCAGGGCTTCTGCCAAGTGGTCTGGATTTAACAAGACATGTGATGACTGACATGGTTGTCTATCATCATCATTTGCTGATGTAAAGCTTGCAAAAATGGGAATGTCTTTTAAACGACTCCTAAGAAGATGAACTAATGAATTTGACTTAACTCTCATGTTATTAAATTTCCCCATAGTCTCATATAGTGCCAGTGCCATTATTTCCTTTGAAAGCTTGACCAACTGAACCAAGCCTGAGGTCTCAGTTTCTTCATTTGTGAAACTATCCCAGGGATTTGCATAGCATTTTATGTAATGCTACCTTATGCCCTACATGAGTATGCTCTCTGTGTATAAGTGGAGGACAAGGGGTTGATGACTCCAGATCCTTTCAACAGCTCTATTAATGGTTGCTATCAGCCTATCATCCTTTTTGATCATTACCCAATTATGCTTTTGAGGAAACTAAGGCATGAAGAGGTTAAGAACCATATCTAAGCTCTGGGAATTGACTTTTGGTTTTCCAAGTCTTTTCTAGACATCTTTCCAAATGAAGCAGGACAGATGTTCAATAAATGTTTGTAAACAATTGAATGACCTGACAAATGAATGGATAATAAATGAACAAATGAACAAATGGACAGCAGGAAACAACGGAACTGTGCACATTAATTTAATCTGAAATACAGAAGAGTGATTTGGCTCTAAAGTTTCACCATGTTTAGTTCTAAGAGTGATTTGGCTCTAAAGTTCCACCATGTTTGGTCATATCAGCACATCAAGGTAGCAGTCTCATCAGGCTACTTTAGATCATGCAGATGTTTCTCTGAGGGGTACAGCCAGCAGAGAGGGAATTAGGAGTCTGAAACCTTTTCCCTCTCCTGGAGAATTTATATAGCCATTGATAAATTTTGCAAACTAAAAGTGAAGACTAATAGAAGAAAGAATCCATTTTTTTCTTTGCTGTCTTTACAGTGAAAACCCATATTTTTTCACACCTTTATTGAAAATTATACCATATATTATACATTCCACCCATTAAAATTATATAGTTCAATGATTTTTAGTATATACACAGACCTATGCAACTATCATCATAGTCTAATCTTAGAGCCTCTTTGACACTCCAAAAAGAAACCATTAGCAGCTGCTGCCCCTCTGTCCTCTCCTTAACCCTTATTGGCTACTAATAAAGTTTTTGCCTCTATGGTTTTTCCTGCTCTGGATATTTTGTATACATGGAATCAAAAAATATGAGGCGTTTTTGGTGACTGGCTTCTTTTATTTAGATTCATCCATGACCTAACATGTAACAGTTCTTCGTTCCTTTTGATGCCTGAATAGCATTCCACTGTATGCATAGACATTTCATTTATGCTTTCATCCGTTGATGGGAATTTAAGTTGTCTTCACATTTGACTGTTATAGATAATGCTTTTATGAACACATCTGCACATGTTTTTATGTGGACATGTTTTTATTTTTCTTAGGAGTGAAATTATTGTGTAATATGTTAAATTCGTGTTTTGCATTTTGAGGATCTGTCGATCTTTATTGGATAAATTGCAATATTTTACATTCCTGCCTGCAATATATGAGAGTCCCAATTTTTCCAAATTTTACATTTGCTAATTTTTTTTTTTGCAATATCCACCTTCATAAGTGCGAAGTGGTATCTATTGTGGTTCTGATTTGCATTTCCCAGATGACTAATGATGTTCAACATTTTTTCACAAGATTATTGCCCATTTGTAGATTTTCTTTGGAGATGCACCTATTCACATTTTTGTCCATTATTAGCTTTTACTAGCTTCTAATCATTGTAGTTAAAGGATTATTTACATATTATGGATACAAGTACCTTGTCCTATATATGACTTGTAAATATTTTTTCTATTCTTTGTGTTGTTTTTTCATTTTCTTGTTGGTGGCCTTTGTCAGAGAAAGTTTTTAATTTTGAGGAAGTTAAACTTATGTATTTTATAATTTTATTCCTTGTGTTTTTGGTATTGTATTTAGATATCCTTTTCTAGTCCAAGGTCACAAAGATTTACTTAGAAGTTTCTTCTAGGAACTACACAGATGTAACTCATGGTTAAGTCTTTGATATCTTTTGAGTTCATTTTGTGTATAATGTAATATGTCCAACTGTATTTATTTGTGTGTAGATACCCAATTGTTTCAGCATCACTTATTAAAAAGACTACTCTTTCCCTATTAAACAACCTGAAACCCTTGTCTAAAATAAATTGACAATAAGTATGATGTTTATGTCTAGATTATCCATTCTATTACATTGATCTACATGTCTATCTTTATGCCAGTACTACAGTCTCTTGGTTATGGTAGTTTGTTTGTTGTTTGTTGTAGATTGTAAAACCCAGAAGACTGATTCTTCCAACTTTATTCTTTCTATTCAAGATTGTTTTGCTTATTCTGAGTCCTTGTATTACCATTTGAACTTTAGGAAAAACTTATTAATTCCATTAAAAAAACACAACCTGAATTTTGATAAAGACTACATTGGATCTGTAGATCAGTTTAGAGAAGATTAGTATCTTAATAATGTTAAGCATTCTGATACATAAGCATACAATGGTTTTTTTTCATTTACTTAGATGTTTAATTACTGAAAACAATATTTTATATAGCATCCAATGAACATATCTAGAACCTCCTTTGCTAATTTTTCCCCAGGTATTTTATTCCTTTTTGCTGCAATTATGAAAGAGATTGTCTTTAATTTTTATTTCTGGATTTTTTAATTCTGGTTGTGTTCATCTACTTGTGGTGCTATAACAAAATATCACAAACTGGGTGGCTTATAAACAACAGGAAGTTATTTTGCATAATTCTGGAGACTGGAAAGTCCAAGATCAAAGTACTAGCATAGTTGGTGTCAGGTTAGGGCCCTCTTTTTTATCAACAAAAGTTTGCCTTCTCACTCTGTCCTTACTTGGCAGATGGGAGCCAGGCAGCGTTCTCAGGAAGGGCTCCACCTTCATGACCTATTCACCCTTTAAGGACCCCATCTTTGGGTACAATTACCTGGGAGGTTAGAATTTTCAACATATGAATTTTGAGGGCCCAAAACATGCAAACCATAGAACTACTGTATAGAAATACATTTGATTATGGTATATTGAACTAATTTATTAGATCTAGTGGTTTTGTCCATTATTTAACATGGGGTGTTGCTGTCTCTAATTATTTGTGATGGATTGTCTGTTTATCCCTTTTATTTTGTCAGGATTTTCTAAATGTATTTTGAGACTCTACTATTAGATGCATACATGTTTATAATTGTTATATCTTCTTGACTCATTGAAACGTTTATTAAGTGTCCTTTTTTGTCTCTAATTTATAAAATTGTCTTCAGTCATTTGTGTCTGATATTAGTATAACCACTCCAACTTTCTTTTGGTTATTGTTTTCAAATTATTTGTGCCTCTGAATCCATAGTATATTTTTAGATAGCATTTTGTGAAATCATGTTTGTTTATTTGTTTGTTTTCAAATTCATTCTGCTAGTCCCTGGCATTTGATTGAGACGTTTAATCAATCTATATTTAATGTAATTATTGATAAGGTAATATATGTGCCTATAATTGTGCAATTTGTTTTCAATATGACTTGTAACTTTATTATACCTCTATTCCTGTTTTTTTACCTTATTCTTGTTAAAAAGAAAATTTCCAGTATTCTTTTTCAGTTTTGTGGCCGTTTCCTTTAATATCTTTTATATTTCTTATTCTTTTTCAGTGATTGCCCTGGAAATTAAAATTAGAAGTTAACTTAAAGCAATCTAGTTCAAATTAATACTAACTTTATTTTATAAGTAGATACAAATTTAGCTACAATATATGTTCATTTTCTCCCCCCACTTTTATGCTATTATTGTCACACAAATTGTATCTTTATACTTGATAAGCTACCAACATAGTTTTATAATTATTGATTTTTGCTGTCTTTTAAAACACATAAAATAACAAAGTGTTACAAAGAAAATTTGCTTATGTTATCTTTTATAATATCTATGGAGTTATGCTTACCAAAGCTCTTTATTTATTTATGTGGTTTTTGTGTGTCGTTTCATTCCAGCATGAAGGACTCCCTTTAGTATGTCTTATAGAACAGGTCTTCTAGCAAGAAGTTCTGTGTTTTTGTTTATCTGGAAATGTCTTACATTATTCTTTTTTAAAGAAGAGTTTAGTTCAATATAGAGCTTGGTTGACAGTCTTTCAGCTCTTTGAAGATGTCATTACACTATTTTCTAGCCTTCATAGTTTCTGATGAAAAGTTAAGTATTAATCTCATTGATTTCTACTTCTTAGAATAAGTTGTTTTTCTCTTTCAGATTTCAAGATTTTTTCTTTGTCCTTGACATTTGTTAATTTGAGTCTAATAAGTCTAGGTGTGAATTTACTTGAGTTTATTCTACTTTGAGTTTGTTGAGCTTCTTTAATGTGTAGTTTAATATTTTTCAGCAACTTGGAAAGTTTTCAGCCATTATTTCTTTAAGTATTTTCTTGCTCCTTTTTTTTTCTTCTTCTGACTCCCCCATTATGCATGTATTGATAGACTTACTAGTATCCTATAGATATGTGACATTATCTTCATTTATTTTTCTTTTTGCCTTTGAGACTAGTTAATCTCTATTAACGTATTTTTAAGTTTCTAATTCTTGGCTTTGCATGATCAAATCTGTTATTGAACACCTCCAAAAATGTTTCCATTTAGTTATTGAATATTTCAACTCCAAAATATTTATTTGGTTCTTCATTTTATAATTTCTATTTCCGTATTGAAATCTATTATTTGGTGAGACATCATTGCCATACTTCCCTTGAATTCTGTAGACACAGTTTTCTTTAGTTTTTTAAACTTGTTTACAATAACTGGTTTAAAGTCTTTGTCTACTACATCCCAAATATAAGCCCTTTCAAGTCATTTTCTGTTGGCTCCTTGTTCTTTTATCTATGTATCATACTTTTCTGTTTCTTTGCATCTCATATTTTTGTTATGACAACTGGAAATCTTCAGATAATATGATAAAGCACTTGTATCAGATTCTTACATACCCCAAGACTTGCTGTTTTTGCTATGCTTTTGTTGTTGTTATTGGTTTTTTTGTTGTTCTCTTTGTTGTTTATTTATTTAGTAACTTTCTTTGACTAATTCTGTATTTTGTATAGTCTGCAATAAGTGCCTGCTGAGTTCTCTGCTACTTTTTTTTTTTTGAGTTGGAGTCTCACTCTGTCGCCCAGACTGCAGTGCAGTGGCCGCTCCCAGCCACCACAACCTTGACCTGCTGAGCTCCAGCGATCCTTCCGCCTCAGCCTTCCAAGTAGCCGGAATTACAGACATGCGCTACCATGCCCTGCTGATTTTTTTGATTTATTGTAGAGATGAGGTCTCGCTGCCCAGGCGGGTCTCGAACCTGCGGGCTCAGGCAATCCACTCACCTCAGCCTCCCAAAGGCATGGGATTACAGGCTGAGCCACCCAGCCCGGCTCATCTCTCTGCTACTTTAAAAATTTTTTCAAGTTCCTGGGGTTTATTGTTTGCCTGTTTGTTTGTTGTTAAGTCTGACTTCATTGATTTGTACCTGGATCAGTATAAATTAGTGATCAGCCAGTGAATAGCCAGAGGATTTTCTTAAATACCTTGCGTGAATCTTTTCCTTACTTTGCCAAGCGGATCTATGTGAGAAGGTATGCCTTTGAAAAAGATACTTTAAATTCATGCTTGTATAGTCCCTTACATTCACCCCGAGATGACTGATTGGTGTCTTTACTTTCCCATGTTTTTCCTGGACATACACACAGTCTTGTAGATCCCCAGGAGCATGTCAGTTGTCAAAAGTTCCTTATGGTGGTTTACTTTTCGGGAACTTCTTAAAAAGTCACAGCCAGGCTTCTATTTGTCCCAACTGAAATCACAGCCTTAAGCAACCGGAATGCTGCCAGAAATTTGCGATAGTTTCAGTAATTCCCTGAAGGCTGATTTTCCCCCAGTACTATGTTCTCGGAGTCAAGATTTCCTAAGAGCTGCAATTTCAGACAAAATATTGACTGTGCTCTGAGGATGGTGCTTTTAATGGAATTCCAGAACCCATCAAACCTCTCCTTTGCTTTCAATGTCACCGGCTTTAGCTGTTGTATCATTCAGCTGGGATAAGGAGGGGTGGGATTGGTCTCAAGTTGAAATGTTACAGACACTCACTGTCTTACTAAAATTCAGTATTTTCTAGTACTTTCTCTTAGGTGAACAATTTTTAGTTTATTCTATAACTTTGGTTAATTGCCATAATTCTGAAGTAGTTAATTTTATTGTTTTACCAACCCATAGTCTTTTTAAATTCTCTAGGTTTTTGTGACTTTTATCAGTGTTCAATACACTGTTTATTCATCATTATAGTTTCAGCTGCCTTTTGAACCATATGTAGTTGAAAATGTAACATTATTCAGCAAAGCTTTGTTCAATTTTCCCTATTATAGCCCTTACAGTTTTAAACTTGTAGTTCAATATCTAAGGTTACATGTGGCCTTACATATCTTTCAAACTGTGCTAGACTTCAGTCTTTTATCTCTCCACTAGGCTGACCATTCCTCAATACCTAGTTCTTTTCATATAATCTTACTTTCATAGCCTCAAATGGGCATTCTGAACCTAGGTGTGTAGGAGGCCTCAGAGGACAGTGAATTTTCTGAACTCGTAGGCAAATGTTAAATGTATAGCAAGTGTATTGTATATTTTCCATCCATCGAGAGAAATCATAGCATCATCAGATTTTCAGAGGAAGGATTGGCAAGAAAAAGGTTAAAAACTTTTGTTAAAACTTCTGTCTTAAGAAAAACATACTCTAGCTGGGCGTGGTAGCGCACACCTGTAGTTCCAGCTACTTGGAAGGCTGAGGAGGAAGGATCGCCGGAGCCCAGCAGGTCGAGGCTGCGGTGGCCGGGAGCAGCCACTGCACTCCAGTCTGGGCGGCAGAGTGAGACTCCAACTCAAAAAAAAAGAAAAGAAAAGAAAAGAAAAACATACTCCTTTCTTTATATTTCCTCTGTCCCATAGAGGTTGATTACCATGTCATCTTACAGATGACCTACTGCCTTTGATCTCTGTTTTCTCCATTTCTTCCTGCATTTTTCTTTAAGGCTCCTCTCATGAAATACTCTCTGTATAAAGGAATGGCTGTGAGTATAGACGCTAGAGCCTGACTGCCCAGGTTTGAAACCCAGCACTGCCACTTAACTACCCAGGTGTCCATGGCAATATTACTTCACCCCTCAGTTCCTTAGTTTATTCATCTGTAAAGATGGGATTCATCTATAAAGATAGTCATTATGGCTGCCTCAATTAAGTTCTTTTTTTTTTTGAGTTAGAGTCTCACTCTGTCGCCCAGACTGGAGTGCAGTAGCCACTCCTGGCCACTGCAGCCTCGACCTCCTGAGCAATGGCGATCCTTCCGCCTCAGCCTTCCGAGTGACTGGAACTACAGGCACGCGCTACCACACCCGGCTAGCTTTTTTTTCCTATTTATTGTAGAGATGAGGTCTCGCCAATTTTCCCAGGCAGGTGTCAAACCCGCGGGCTCAGGCAATCCACTCACCTCAGCCTCCCAAAGGCGTGGGATTACAGGCTGAGCCACCAAGCCTGGCTCAATTAAGTCCTTGTAAAGATTAAACAAGCTAACACCTACCACAAAATTAGCCCTCAGGAAATGTTAGCTTTTATTATTATATCATTTCAGTGCTCAGGTCTCCAAATGCCCTGCATAACCTCCTGCATAAGATCAAAATTTATCAGAATGACTCCTAATTATCTTCTTCAACTGTTTATTTCTTGTCTATCTAAGCAAATATTATTAATCTTCTAGACCATTTTGATCTCAGACTAGAAGACTGGATTGTTTAACCTCATGATCATTTGAGCTCATATCTACCTCTCGACCTTGGTTCAGTGTACTCTTTCTAACTGCATTAACACCTTCTTTCTCTTTTGCTTCTAGCCATATCTAATGGAGTATGGGTTTCTTCACCTTTAACTGATATTTTAATCTATAGGTTGATATAGCTTTCTCTGAAGTTATCTACAATTTATAGTACTTAGTACTCATTTTGTAATGCAATTATTTAGTAAAAATATAAGCACGTATAATGTGTCACAAACTCAAACTTACAATGGACATGTTAAGGTAGAAAACTTTAGAAGAGCATTTGTAATTTCTATTGATTAAGTCTCAATAGACATGACTTAAGGAAAGAATGTGATTTTTGTGTGAAACGAAAACAGTGGCGTGTTTTTTTTAAAAAATAGGTTAAGAGAAAGGATTTTTAACTGACTTAGGCTTTAGAAGATAGAACAGATATCTAACTTGTTTCACAGAAAAGTTTTCTAAGAATTCACAGGACAAAAAAGAGTTGGTTTATTCTATTTCTATTAAGAGTTTCAACAAAGCACAGTTCAATAGACATCCATTGAACAATTTCCTTTGCTAGGCCTTCTGCTTTGCTTGGAGAATGTAAAGCTCCCATATTCAGGGCCTTAAGAGTCTTGTGGGCAAGACAAGTATTTCCAAAAGAAGGCATGTGCACAGTAAACCGGGTAGACAGAGTTACGAGAGTGCAGCAAAGACTTTTGACCTCAGTCCACAAGGAACAGGGAGAAAATCAGGCAGGGTTTCTTAGAAATGTAGGTGACACCTAAGCTGAATGTTAAAAGATACGTCAGATGAAGGGAGAGAGAGGCATCAAGAGAAGGAACACTCCCAGAGGAAGGAAAACATGGACGTGGGAACAAAGAAGCAAAAGAACACAGAGCATGCAGAAGTTACATAAAGTTTATACTCACTAACATCCAAGGTATATATTATGTATAGACTGGAGCCAGAGCTGGAGAATTAGCTTATGATCACAGATGAAGGAACTTGGATGATGAGCCAAAGAGTTTAGATTTATTTTTTTCTTTAGTCAATGGGTACACAGTAAAGGATTTTAAGAAGAGAGACCTAATCACAATATTGACGGCTCTGTGGAGAAAAGCTTTAAGGAGAGACATGCAGAAGGCATCGTGAGTGATCCGGTGACCCCTGGTCATCTAAGTAGAGAGAAAATGAGAACCAGGACGAAGACAGTGGTGGTGGAAATGGAGTAGAGGGGATGGTGTGGAGAAATATCAATTCAGGGAATGTCATGAAGAAGAAAGAATCATTTGTAATGTTACTGTTGACTGAATGTTTGTGTCTCCCCAAAATTCACATATTAAAAACCTACCCCCTAAGGTGATGATTTAATAAAGTGGGCCTTTGGAATGATGAGGTCATGAGAGTAAAGCCCCTTTGAATGACATTACTGCCCTTACAAAAAAGGCTCTGGGAAGCTCCCTCCCCACTTCTGCTATGCGAACCAAAGGCAGGTCTTCACCAGACACCAAATCTGCCCACACCTTGAATTGGAATTTCCTGTCTCCAGTGTTGTGAGGAATAAATTTCTGTTATTTGTAAGCTACCAACTTTATGATGTTTTGCTATAGCAACCCAAATGGACTAAGACAAATATTTCATGGATTTTTTTATAACAGAATTGAGGATAGGGAGAGGATTTTCGGTGAGGTGACTATGAGACATTCTAGTAGATGATTTTAGACATCTGGATTCACAAATATAAAATAAATTGAAGTGCTTGGTATACATTTAAGAAATGCCAGCACATAGGTGGTAGGTGAAACCTCATAACATGATACTATTGCCAAGAGAGAAGGAGAAGAACGGTTAACAAAGCAACAGAACCTCAGAGAACAACAGCTTTTAAGAAGCAGAGCCTGCCAAAGACACATAAAAAGAGACACCGCCGAGTGCTGACATGGGAGCAAGCAGAGCGCAGCTTTCAAAGAATGTATCATCTTTCAAGGGAAGATTGACATAGAATTTTCTTGAGGATGAGGACATGACATGAAACCCAAATATTAAAAGTCTGTATTTATAATTCCATATATTCATCTTCCTGCCACAAGTCTCCACCTGGATATCCCAGATTTGTCTCAAAATAAAACCATACAAAATGGAAATAATCTTCCCCTCTTAAACTGCAACTCTCTGGTGTTTCTAGTCTCTGTACACTTCCGCCCTCACTGCCCATGCCTGGACTTGGGTCACTGTCAACTCTTGTCTGGGTTGCTGCAGTAGCCTCTTAGTTAGTCTACCTTCTTCCAGACTCAATATCTCCTATTAATTCCCTCAATTCCAAAAAAGTGAATTTTTAAAAATGCACATTTTTTAAATTCAGTATTCCATACTTTAAAATATCTCATGGTCTGACTTACACTAGGGCAAGTTCAAGCCCTTCTGCCACTTTTTACTTTTGGCTATTTCCACTTACCCCTAGGTCTTAGTGCAGGTGCTACTTTTTGTGAGAATTCTTCATCACCCCCCAAAACTGACAAATCTGTCCTTCCAAGGTAAACCTGTGACATCCTGAGCTTCTCTGTATTTAAGGATATTTATGTATTGTCTGTTCATCATTCATTTTCTTATCAGTATCACCCCCTACACAATACACTTGCTGAGGACAGCACCATACCTTGTTTCCTCTTTTATCCTCAGTGCCCAGCTCACAGGAGAGCACTCAAATATTTGGTAGATATTTGACCAATTAATGAATCAAAGATTATTAAACGTTATAATAATCTAATTATTGATAGAGGCCTGCACAGTAGTTTTATTAACCAATAGCTCATATTATTATATGTATTTTAAAGTAATAGAACTACATTTATGTATAATCTTTCTGAAATCCGAATTGACTTTTCCTCAGTCAGGATTCGTGAGGTTTTACTACATATTAACACTTTTTCTTTTCTTTTTTTTTTTTTTTGGTGCGCTGGCCGGCAACATATTAACACTTTTTATTTCCATGGCATGAACCAGAAAGCCACTAGAGGGTCAGAACTTATATGTACATTACATTTTGAAGTACCACTCTCTTATTCTTTTACTCTTTAGTCCATATCTTCTTTACTCACTGGTATGATTATTAACATTACTGCTATATTAATCACTCTTGTATTCCTATCATTTCATTCTTTCTAGATTTTTTTCATAATTTTTGTCTTATTTAATCTTCAAAATAGTTAATTAGGAATACATATAAGGTATAATTATAGATATTTACCACACATGGATATTCAAATAGATGTTAAATGTCTTTACCAAGGACACCTAAAATAAATAATGGTGTAGAAGAAATCATTATATAGTATTTGTTCTATTATTCTATTCATGTCTTTTTCTTAAAAAGAATATTTGCAACTTTGAATTTTTAGCTTAGTTTCGAGTCAGCTAATTATTATGACTGACATTTGGTTGTTGTAATATTTTAGATATGAGAGGTGCGTCAGAATTTGTTCATTGCATGGCCTAAATGATACACAAGATATGTGTCCATCATAAATACATTCTTTACCTGACTCTCCAGAGTAAAGTAAATTGGGTCAATATCAAATCTCAAAAAGGGATTGAAAAAAAGTGAAATACATCAAACCAGAGGATTTTTAAAAAGAATTTCTTCAGTGTCCTTTCATAGCCTTGAGCATTTAGTCCCCAGTAAGACTGTGAGAAGAGAAGCAAGACAACCTTCTTCTCCCTAAGTGAACCGCATGTAGCAAAGAATCTCTATACAGAAAGAGGGGTCACAACATAGGTGGATAGACAGAGAAATGAGTGAATGGAAGTGAAATAAGCTCAGTATACATTTAAGAAATGAATGGATGGATGGCTGGATGGATGGATGGAGAGATGGATGGATGGATAGGTGGATGGCGGAACGGATGACAGACTTATGGTGAAGTAGAAAAATGAATAGATTTACCTTGAAAGGAAGTATGAACTTCCCTTCTGCAAGGAGTAGGTAGGAATAATGAATTTACTATTATGGCCAGTCTCTGATTCATGTTAAGCTTTCCAATTTTCTTGAGAGACGGTAGAGATAGAACAGCAAGGAAGCATGAGATGGATTTTATTTTTTATTTCTCCTCAGCTTTATTAAGCTATAATGACAGATAAAAATTAAATACATTTATGGTGTACAACATGATATTTTGCTACATGTATACATTTTGAAATGATTTGATTGATCTGATAAACATACCAACCACCTTGCATGCTTATCTTTTTGTGATGAGAGCACTTAAAGCCTATTCTGCTAACAACTGTTAAGAATATAATACATTACTATTAGCTCTAGCCACCATGCTGTACAATAAATCTCCAGAATGCATTTATCCTGATGAGCTGAGTGTTTGAACCTCTGATCCACACCTCCCGACACCTCCCCTCCATCTCCACCCCAGCCTTTGATAAGCGTCACTCTACTCTGTATCTACAGGTTCAGCTTTTCAGGATTCCACGTGTGAGTGAGATTGTGTAATATTTGTCTTTCTGTGTCTGGCTTGTTTCATCTCACATAGTCTTTCAGGTTTATCCATATTGTTGTACATGACATTTTATTCTTTTAAAAGCCAAACAGTATTCTATTGTATATGTTTGTATATATCACATTTTCTTTATCTATTCATCTTTTGATGGACACTCAGCTTAAATCTATACCTTGGCTATCATGTATAATGCTGCAATGAACATGAGAGCACAGATATTTCCTTGACATATCTATTTTATTTATTTTGGATATACGCCCAGAAGTTGCTGGATCATGTGGTAGTTGTATTTTTAACTTTTTGAGGAAACCCCACACCCTTTTTCATAGTGTTTGTGCTATCTTACATTCCCACCAACAGTGTGCAAGTGTTTCCTTTTCTCCACATTCTCACTGACACTTGTCATCTTTTGTCTTTTGGGTAATAATCATTCTAGCCATAGGTATGAGGTGATGCAATACTTCACCGTGTTTTTAATATGCATTTTCGTGATGCTTAGTGATGTTGAACTTTGTTTCATATATCTATTAGTCATTTGTATGTCTTCTTTTGAAAAATGTCTATTCAACTCCTTTGTCCATTTTTAAATCACGCTATTTTCTTACAATTGAGTTGTTTGAGTTTTTTATGTGTTTTGGATATTAAGTCCTTATAAGCTTACAAATGTTTCTCCCATTCTGTTGTTTCTTTTGCTGTACAGAAGCTTTTTGATACAATCCCATTTGTCTATTTTTGTCTATTTTTACCCTTGTTGCCTGTGATTTTAAAATCACATACAAAAAATCATTGCTGAGACCATTGTCAAGATTTTTTCCTTTGTTTTCTTCTAGTAGTTTTTACCCTGAGACCCCAGGCTTCAGGCCTGCCTAAGTGTCAGACTGCCCTCTACCACCACAGACTCCAGTCCACTGTGACTCCAGATAAGACAAATGTTAAATTCATAGAGATATTTCCCTCCTAATAACCAAGCAGAGTTAGTAATAGTTGAGTAACTATTACCCTTATGCACCATCCTCCTCCCTCCTTCCCTATCCCTCTCCCTGTTTCTTTCTTTTTCTTCCTCTTTTTCACACAGTCAGGCTCACACCCACAACCACACACAAACTCACACTCATATCCATCAAAAAATTTTAGCAAATAGGAAGTGTTCGATGAAGGTGGCTTACTCTCCTCCCACTAATTCTTTGTAGGAAGTAAAATGTGAACTGGGTGGTGCCTGGCCATGTGCCAGAACAGTGAGGGTCCAGGTTCTCTTTCTGTCCTGGCTGACTTGCTCTGTGACTTTTGCCCAATTCTACGGCCTTTGACTTGCTCATCTATGCCTGAGCTTGCTTCTTAGATCAGCTTTCAGACATCTCAGCTTGGGACACTTGTTTCTACTATGAGAAACTCTCTGGGAAAATGCATGGAAGTAGAATTCTTTTGGTTGGGGATACTACCAACTTCTCACATGTTCCAGCTCATCTCTCCATTCTTCCTGTGGTGGCTACTAAAATATCTTCCAAACCATTGGGACATCAGAAATCAATGTGTAAAGTTCACTGGGCCAGAAAATTTCTAAGATCCTTTTAAGTTTTAGCAGGCTCTGACACTATTATCTTGATATAAAATTGGCAATTGACATTATCACACTTCAAAATAAATTTGAAAATATCAAAGAATAGTATCTCATCTAGACTTACTTTATGTTTTTCTGATGATTAATTATTGATTATTTCTTCATATATTTATGCCGCATATTTCCTTTGGTTAAAATGCTTGTTAATATTATCTGTATAATCTTTTATTGTACTGAGTATTTTTCTTATTAATTTTATATATTCTTTATGCAAATAAAAATATATATTCACCCAGATTGTAGCATGACCTTTCACTTTCTTTAAGATGTCTTCTGATGAACAGGTTTTTAATATTAATATTGACAAATGCATTCATCTTTTATTTTATAGTTAATACTTTGTGGCCATATTTGTTTTCCTCACCTCAAAGGCTAAGTATATGTTCATCTATGTTTTATAGGAAGAGTCTTAAGGTTTAGTACTTGTCATTGAACTCCTTCACCCATCTTAAGTTTACTTTGTATATGATATAATGATCCATATTCATCTTTTGTCATTAGGTAACCATTTTGTTTGTTAAATAATGTCTTTTAAAAAAATCTTTTGACATGCCTTCTCTATTCCATAGTTCCATCAAGCAAGATACATTGACCTGTTTACAGGATATTTACTCTCTCTTATAGGTTAGTTTCTCTATCCCTAACCATTGCAGAATTAATTATTACAGCTCCAGAATAAGTCTTCAGGTGGGGTAGAACAATTTTCCCTTCCCTGATTCTCTTCTTTGCAAATGCCTTAGAAATTCTCAACCCTTCACTACCGTATGCATGTATCAACTTCCTTACGAAATTCATCTGATATTTTAATTGAAATTGCATTATCCATCAGTTTGGGGGAGGATTGGCATCGTTACAATATTGAGTTTTCTTAACCATGATGTGATTTATGTCCCCATTGATTTAGGTCTTCTTTACCAACATTTTTTAAAAGTTTTGTAAATGTTCCTGCAGAGGTATCACACATCTTTTGTCAAATTTATTATAGACGATAGAGTCTCCAAAGCTAGTGTAAATACTTTTTGAAAGAGGCATCTGTGAAGCCACTGGATGTCTAGCCACCCTCTGACCTCTTGTGCTGCCCCAACTGTTTGTTCATTCTTTGAGGATGAGGTGAGAAGCCAGTGCAGGACTCCATGGTTTTCTTTTCTCCTTTAGCATCCACAGCTGTAAGGGCTATCACTTGCCTCACACCAAGCTTCATCTAATTCTCCCCCCACATCCCACCTCCATTTCTGTATTTATTGGTGTTGTTCCTATCGTTCCTCGTGGAATTGGTCTTGCTCGAACATCAGTAGTTTGGTTGATCAGCTTTTTGATAAGAATGAGGAACACATATTACTTAAGTTCACAATAAATGTATGGAGAATAAGTATGAGCCAATTTAATGATGGTTTAAAAGGTCAAGTGAGTGTCTGCGTATGCTCATGGATACATGGCAGAGCCGTCCTTCAGAGTCTGTTTCTGAAGATGGAGATCCCAGGAGTGCCTGCCTTTGGGGGCTTTCAGGGGGTTTATATAAATTAATATTTGTCAAGTACTTAGAACATACCTGGTGTATATCAAGTGCTATATGAGCTTTTCTGTCATAATTATCATCATCATTGCTCTATACTTACCTTAACCACAAATAAGAGGAATAGCTTGTGGATCTAACCTAATACAAGGTGTTATTTTGGTACTACATTGAAAGTTTAAAGTGTTTTGGTATTTAAGAACTATAGATTACTTGTTTTGACAATTGAAAGAAAATATTTTAAAGAAATTGTCTTTGAGCTGGACTTTTATTTTAAAAAAGGATAAAATTTAAACAAGAAGATTTAGGGAGAAGTAGATGATTTATAAGGAAGGGCTGGTGAGAAAACGTCATGAAGCAAGGAAACAGAAAAACTCACATTTTTGCAAAATGATAAATTATTCCTGCAAAACATAAGAATTGGAGTTTTCTTGCTATTCATTTATGTCTAATATCTTCTTTCTGCTTTAGCTTTCAACTTTCTTTGTAGATGCTGTGTGTGTGTGTGTGTGTGTGTGTGTGTGTGTGTGTGTGTGTGTGTGTAAGAGAGAGGCTGATACGCTCTAGAAAATGATCAAGGTCCAAAATAAGCATCATTTTTGTGAGTTGATTTTCTTACAAATCATCTGCTTCGATTAGGTCATTAAATGCATAATCATATTTGAATGGAATGCAGCAAAGAGATACTCCATTGTTGTGAAGTGTAAACTCCTTGCAAGGAAACAAGATGTTTACTGAGAATTCAAGGGAAGACTTGTGTATCCCACTGTGAAATAGTACAGGAAACCATGCAAGTTTATTGAGGCTGGTAATTTCGTGTTGGGGAGAATGATTAAAATGGCAACTCAGTTTTAAATGACAAGGAGTTTGAGGCCAGTGATCAATTTATCAAAAGGCAAATTCGATAGGAAAAACTGTCCTTTCAAAGGATTAATGCATGCAGAAAGATAAGGGAAGGGACATGCTGTTAAGTTGTTAATATTGCTATACATCTCAACTTTGAATATATTTATGGCTTTGTATATAGACCTGGATTTTAAGTATTGTAATTATTTAAGGATTTTTTTTGTTAGTCTTTGATTTGAATAATATGGCTTTTACTGAAATTTGATGAGGTTTTAGAAGTACATCCCTTTCTTAATTTTGGTTGTATTACAAACACCAAAGTGCTTAAATCTAGAACCATCTTGTATTATATAATGAATAGCAATGAGGACAAGTTATTCCGTTGAAAAATATTTACTTTTCAGAAAGCTTCTCTGAAATCTATTTATTTTACTAAAATAAGCATATCTATATCTTTGTTTACAGGAATTCTATTAGATATTTTACATGTTTCATAACATTGTCGATGATTCTTCCTTAAAAAGTTTTAAAATTGTCAAGAACTGAGGTTATCTGTAATTCAGACATATATAGATTATTGTACTCAAAAGCATGAAAAAATACCCCAACAATATGCTAAAATCTAATCTGTGTACACAAACACTTTTAGTTTCTCCCCAGAATATGATAATAATGATCTCCTTGATATTCTCACCAAGTTTTTTTTTTATCTTTTGTGAAACCTGCAGCATTGCCAGTGTCTTCAGATCAGAATGTCTGTGTACTTTCTCCACCTGTTCTTCTCAAAACTTTCATTTCCCCATGTTCTTTGGACAATTTCTATCCTGTTAACAACCAGAAATAGCCAAACCTGGCTGTGACGGTGTGAATCTGGGTCTTCAACTGCTATTAGGACATGGTCTCCTAAGCAGGTGACTCAGGACTTCTTGAAGCTAGAACTTGTGCCAGCTCTATCTCAAACCAGGTCTAGGCACTGACCTTGTGTTAACCCAGAGAATCTTCTGTGAGTGAAGGGAAACAATGTGAAGTCTGCCCGTCATCTGTGAATTCACACTTGTTATTTTCCATAACCCCTTTCTCTGGGCTTCTCCCCTTCAACTCCATTGTCAACTGGTAAAGATGTCAGATCCTACATAACTGATATGCTCTCTAAGAGGTTACTTTCAAATAATGAATATTAAATGAGTATTTGTTAGAAACTCTCTACTCTAAATTTCTAAGAATTCTTTAAGTGGCTGATCTCGTGGCATGAATATCGAGTGTAAAAAAGTCTTTGGTGTAGTCGGCCCTAGGCAAGGAGTTGTGGAGATATGTTAGAAATTATTGGGGAAAGTTGTGAAAAAAAATTTTTTAAATCTAAGTGCATGTCATCTGGTCCCAGAGTTCAGTGCTTAGCTATACATTCTACTAACATAGGCACCCCAGCCAAGAGCCCAGGCAAAGCACTCTGCAAGGCCATCCATGGGTCAAGAAGCCCCACTCCCATGGCCAAGGTATCCAAGAGTCTTTGTAATACTTCCTTGTTAATTACAAGCAGATTCAAAGGATCTCCAGTAGTCAGTCCTCTAATATAAAAGAGGCCAAAACAATCAAACAATGGCAAAAAAAAAAAGGCAAAAAGCAAATTGAAGGAAAGGAACTCTATAAGAGGAGCAAAGAAGCTCCCATTGGCTTCCCCAGAGTCACAGGAGAAGAACTATGGGGTTTGCAAAACAAGAACAGATTTGTTTTTAAGATAAGAGAGAAGATGATTCAAATAGCCAAGAGATCACTTAGAAATTACAAGATGAATGTTGAAACTTAAACTTAAGCACTTAGAAATATAAGAAAGTAAATGAAACCTGACTAGAACAACATGACAAAGGAATGGAAAATCAGAAAAGAAAGGCAGATGTGTCCAGTTACAGCAGGACCATCCACTAAATGGTGCAAGTTCCAGAGAAAGAGCAGAGAAAAATGGAGAAAAAAGAACCATTAGAGAAAGACAACAATATTCCTGAGAGAACCACAAAGTGTTCATCATGATGAGTGAACACAGTTCGACATGCTCCTCATTTGGGGGGAATTGTAAAACACTAGAAGCAACTCAAAGAGAAAATTCTAATAATTTTGGTTGTGGGGATTTAGGCGAAGGATTCATGCAAAGACTCCTCAAGAGATAGAAGACAAGGGAGTCATGCCTTCATGCAAAGACTCCTCAAGAGATAGAAGACAAGGGAGTTATGCCCTCAAACGTCTGAGGAAGAATTATTTCTAATCTAGACTGTTTTTACTCAGGCAAATATTAGTTAGGTGTCAAGACAAAAATAGACTTCTTAACCTTTAGAAATCATTTTTAAAAAATATCTCCCAAGAATCTTTCTTTTAGAGAGCTATGGGATATTGTCTTCCACCAAAAAATAAGAAGTAAATCAAGACAGAGGAAGACAAGGAAGCAGCAAACAGAAGACAGACTACAAGAGAGGGGACAAGGACCAGTATGATGGCCGAAGGGGATCATCCCAACCCTGACTTTTCAGGAGAACCCATATGGACCAGGCCAGATGGGAGCACACAGATGGCTCACTGAGACTTCACGTAGAGAACCAAATTGATACCCAAGGTGTTTGCTCATAAGAAGAGAATATGACTTAATTGGGAGTTTAAAACAAAGTCATGATAAGTACACAGGCAAGCATGCAGGTGCATAGACACAATTATTAACTGCAAGGAGGAAAACTGTGCAGATAAAGAAAATACCATAATGTGTGATTCATCTGTTAATAGCGTTTTCCTTGTTATGACAATGAAACATCATCTAACAACCTAATACAATGTCCACAAGTGCCTATGTTGGGGGCAGAACGTGTGTGAGGTGGGCTTGGGCAGGTATGTGCCAGTGTGCCACCTCTTCTGCACCATATGGGTTAATAGGTCAGTGCATCATAATGAGAAACCATGCCATGCACCATAGTAGAGATGCATCCTTGAGTGGGAATCTGGAGGCAAATGCCAAAGGAAATGGTGAGAAAAGTAGAAAGCCATTCCTCTGGGAAGCTAGAAATAAGACAGCGGTGGTATTCGTGGAACACTTTTTCATAAAAAGCTGGGTAGAGCTATTTGACTCTTAAACCATGTGCATGTATAATGTTGATGAGAACACACTGCATTTTGAAAATATATGCTTTATATTATTTAGTGTGATGGCTTCCAATTGCAGCCTGCCAGACCACAAATAGTCTGGAGGCAGACTGCAGAACTCTTAGATTCTGGGGTTCCTAAGGAGGTATGTCTGGGAACCCAGATATCTCAGGTCCCTTGGATGACAGGAAGCAGGAATGAAGGAGGATTCAGTTCCATGTTTTATCTCTGGGATGAGAGCACCTCAAAGTTCTTCAGCTTCCCTCCTCCCTCCATCACTCTGGTCATAACACAGTTGGTGGCTGACAAAATGCTTTTGTCTCAACGGTGATAAATTCCCAGGGGTTCTCAAGGTTGTTGCAAGGGAGTCCCTGTGAACAAAGACATTAAACACAGCAATTTTAACTTCTATTTTTAAAATGGGATAACAGAAGTATATGTTTCATTACATAGAACTATTCTGAGGGACTACAAATGGTCCTCTAGCTTGCTGGCCCTGACGGTCACTGAGGTCAAGCTACTGAGCTCCTGTGACTCAGCCTGCAGCCATAGTGGCTCCTATACCAGTCTTCTGTGTCTCCATCTCCTTAATGCAGATTCATAGATGATTCAATGATTTCATGATTCACAACAACCATCAGTAAAAACAGGAAGCATGAGGAGCCTGCTAACAAAATACAAATTAGAAAGGGTGAAATTGCAGGACTCACTCTGTAAGTCACATTTACATGATCAAAATTCTTCCATTACAGACCACTATTTCTCTAATAGTTTTTAAATGTGGAAAAAAATATAGAGAGTGAAAAGTAGAACTAAAGGAGTTTTTAAATATCATGAATAAAAATAACTTTATTAGTTATAGATTATATATGGAGATGTACTCATAAAGATTAGCCTGGGATACCCTCTGCTATCTCTTCAGAAACAAACTTTTAAAATAACAAAAGAAAGGAGGAGGGTAGGAAAGAAAGGAGGAAGAGAGGGAGGGAGGGAACAAAGGAGGGAGGAAGGAAGGAAAAAGGAATAAGGAAATAAATGTCTTTCTTTAGCCTACGGTGTAACAATTTTAAGTAGAAGGCCATTTCATGTCTACTTTTTATTACAAGATGTATTACTAAATTTCAACCTATTTCTTTATCAATCTAAATAATTAAATGTAAAGTGATAGATAATTCTTGAATTTTTGGACAAATTATGATTTTTATTCAATATATAACTAATTTATTTTATTTTTTATTTTTTATTTTTTTGAATTGGAGTCTCACTCAGTCACCCAGACTAGAGTACAGTGGCCGCTCCCAGCCACCGCAGCCTTGACCTGGAGGGCTCTGGCGATCCTTCCGCCTCAGCCTTCCAAGTAGCTGGAACTACAGGCGTGCACTACCACACCGGCTAATTTTTTTGATTTATTGTAGAGATGAGGTCTCGCCAAGTTGCCCAGGCAGGTCTCGAACCCGCGGGCTCAGGCAATTCACACACCTCGGCCTCCCAAAGCGCGGGATTACAGACTGAGCCACCGAGCCCGGCCTATATAACTAATTTAAAGTAAATTAAACAGCATGCACCCTCGTTAAAGATGGAAAGTACATCTTTTTCACATATTATGAATAATAGCAATTTGATAAAGTTAATGTTATAATACAAGCCTTAATAATTCATTATCTACAACCCGATTTTTTACTTCATATTACTGCTTTGTACTAAACTATGTTAAAATGAAGACGTGGCCTGAGTTCCTGAGAAAGGCACCCCACAGTCCCAGGCTGAAGGTCAGGATGAGAGTTGCTTCTGATGCTGTCTTTCTTTGAGGCTGTGCCATTGAACGTGCCCAGGAGAGTGCTGATGGCTGCAAGACAGTGGATGGAGGTGTGATTGTTAGGTCAGTTTGTTTTTCCTGCGCTCATTAATTTCAACACAACTTTACTCTGCCTGCATTCCACCTCTACAGTGAGTCCAGTTCTGGGTGGAGTCGGACAGATTCTGGTCCCTGCCCTGAAGAACTCAAGGTGTGTACGGTGCCGATGAGGAAATCCACAATTACAATACGATGTGCTGAATATGAGAATCAAGAGAAAACCCTAACCCAGGCTGTGGTGCAACCTCCAAAGCCTTCTGGAAAATTCTTTCTGGAAAATCTATCACATTTTCACTGGGAATCATGAGTTTATAATCTCCACTTACAGAACAATGTTGTTTTATGTACTGAGGTTTGGTTTTTTCTTTCTTATTCTTTATTTTTATAACTGCAAAGATTCTGAAAGGTGAGAGCCTAAGAGGAAATAGACATTATTAAGGATTTTGAGAAGAAACTATCCAATAGAAATGTCATTAAGGCATTACATGTCACCTGATGAGACTGGGTTCATGTCTTGGTGTGAGGAATGCAGGTCAGAGTACGTGGAGTATTCACAGCGCACACCTCCATCCTGAGTGGGAGTTAAGAGCCCCCAGCATTGAGCAGTGAACCCCTGATTCAAGAAGGCTCTGTCCATGGACTGGGATGGAAAGTCAGTCCACAGGAAGGCTTGCTGTCCGTGCCCATACAAGACTGTTTTGAGTTTCTTGGGACAAGTTAGAGCATGTGCTTTTGCAAATGGCCACTGGAAATAAGAAATAAGTCAGTCAAAGGCAGTCGTGTCCCCTTTGGATGCTCTCACTCAGAGGAAGAAGTCAGGGATCCTGTGGGTACAGCAGACCTCCACCTCACTGAGCAGCCATTGTTTCAGGGCAGTGGGAAGGGCTATTCAGTTCCCTCAGTGTCATGGCACACAGACCTTCCAAGAAAGAGCAACATGGCTGTGCGCACAAGACTGGGCAAACTTCCCCTTCCTCAAACACCAGATGGACCTCTGTTGTCCTTGAATTTGCGTAAACTGCTATCACACTTACGGTTTTAATTCATACTCCACTCTATGGTAGTAAGATCTATAGTTGAGTTACTTCCATAGGAGTTAATTACTTCTTTATTCACCCTCAGTCACTTTGTGTGTGTGTGTGTGTGTGTGTGTGTGTGTTGGAGTCTCACTCTGTCGCCCAGACTGGAGTGCAGTGGATGCTCCCGGCCACCGCAGCCTCCACCTGCTGGGCTCCAGCGATCCTTCTGCCTCAGCCTTCCAAGTAGCCGGAATTACAGGCACGCGCTACCACGCCCTGCTGATTTTTTTGATTTATTGTAGAGATGAGGTCTTGCCAAGTTGCCCAGGCGGGTCTCGAACCTGCGGCTCAGGCAATCCACTCACCTCAGCCTCCCAAAGCACGGGATTACAGGCTGAGCCACTGAGCTCGGCAAAGAAGTGGCAGAGTTAGAATCCCAAAGTCAGGGTGAAGCTGGCAGAGGGCGACACTTAACTTTCCAGTGCTTGGCGTATCCGGCGCCTGCCCACCTGAAGGGCCCTGTCAGCCACTTTCTTTTTTCTTTTCTTTCTTTCTTTTTTTTTTTTTGAGTTGGAGTCTCACTCTGTCGCCCAAACTGGAGTGCAGTGGCCACTCCCGGCCACCGCAGCCTCGACCTGCTGGGCTCCGGCGATCCTTCCACCTCAGTCTTCCAAGTAGCTGGATCTACAGTTGCGGCAGTCACTTTCAAATGCTAAAGGATGCTAGGCAGCAGCATACTCCAGGGAAGGCAAGACTCAGACTTGACTGAGGACGTGGGCTTACATCTCTGTGCTCATCTAAGAATTAAAAAATATATATATATCAGATCTGTCTTCTCCTTAAGGGATTATGAAAATCACATTGAAAATAATGTGTTTATAGTACCACACGTTCTTACTCATAAGCAGACCTTGAGCAGTTATCATAATACTATAAGAAAGGGATTGGCAGTAGTGGGAAACTATCAGGGGAGGGGGTCACACATCATCAACTAGGGTACCTGCATACTGGACATTTGTATACCTAACCCTGAATTGTACTCCACATCTTTAATAAAGAAATTTTAAAAAGAAAATAATGTGTTTAAAATCACTCTGTAGAATGTTAGTATGCTAATTTTTGCTATTAGTATTATCCCTCAGTGTTTTAAAAAAAACTTTTTAAAAAGTTTTATCCCTCAGTTTTTAAAAAAAACTTTTAAAACTTTTAAAACAGTTTTTATCTAATAATTTTTATTCATTTGCTTATTCATTCAACATACATTTGTTGATTGTCTATTTTGTACCAGACATAGTTCTAGACTCTTGCGATTCAGGAATAAGTTAGATGGCAAAGTCTCTGCCATAATGGAATGTAGTTTTTTCAGTGAAGGATGACGGAAGATAAATGCATAAACAGATATATAGATATATAATGCATATATAACATATGCTATGAGAGGAATGGGATGTGGGAGTGGCTGTGTGAGGGAAGGGGCATGGGCGTGGCTATGAGAGGTGGTGTGGGCGTGGCTCTGAGAGGGAAGGTGAGTGGGTGTGACTTTCAGAGAAAAAGAGTGTGAGTGTGGTTATTAAAAGGGACCCTTGCTGCCTGTGGTGATGGATGTTCTGCAAGCTGACTGGTGGCGGATACACAAACCTACACACGTGATGACATTGCACAGAGTTGAATACGCATAGACACACAGGAGCACACGTGAAACTGAGGGGTCTGAACATTGGTGGAATGAGTCAGTGTCATTCTGGCTGTGATGATGTGCCCTGGTTCTGGGACATGCTGCTACTGAAAGACCCTGAGACAGGGTGCATGGAATTTCTGCATTATTTCTTTCAACTGCATGTGAAATTGCAATGATCTCAAAGCAAACCATTATCAGCAAAAACTGTGTAATATAATTTGGATAATGACAAATGCCTTTAATACAAATTAATTCTCACTTGGAAGATTGGAGGAAGAAGAGATCAGGGGAGGGGCCGGTGATGCTTGGCTGGGGACAAAAGTGTGGTCGAGCCCCCTGGGGAGCTTCCACCTGGCTGTCATGATTTGTGTTTTGCGACTAAGCTACCTGCTAAACACTCTGTTTAAGAGGTCATCCTGGGGATTCCATCATCAGTTAACACAAGCAGCATATGTGACAGGGAGCTGTACGCAGCCGGAACCACAGATGAATGTTCCTTCCCATCCTGCCTGAATAATTGGAAAAATCAGGTCACTGAAGGTGTGAATCACTAGCTGATGATTCTGTGACTCTTTATCTGGTGGAGATACGTTGTTAAAAGAATGAGACGTGTATATGTATGCACACACACACACATTCTCTCTCTCTCTCTCTCTCTCTCTCTCTCTCTCTCTCTCTAAGAAGCATCAAATACCCAAATACCCTTCAAGGGCATTGTGCCTATAATCCATTTGTCAGTGGCTTTTAATCTCCATCTCATAAATGACTCAGATGAAATGCATCTTGGGACGAAGGTAGTAGTGCCTCTGAAATTACTCTGACTTCCTTTCTTCCAAAAGGGGGTCTTCTGTTTGTGAGGGTGTGCCCTAGCTCCTTGAGAGCACAAGGGACCTGGGAAAGGAGCTGAGTCACTGGTCTTCTGGGGATGGAAGGACAGACACTGTGATATGTGGACCAGCAGCCTCTGTAAAAGGCTGAGACCCTGCAGTGCCTCTCCTGAGAAATGCAGAGGGCTCTTTTCAACTCTCTGATTTGTGAGTGTGTGCGTGGAGACTAGAGCGTGCTCCCAATAAAACCTGTCATTTTGTCCACAGGATTCTGTTTTGTAGACACTTATCACTTTAATGAAAAATCTGTCCTCTTCCTGACAGTTTTCGGTCATATCTTCTGTACAGAGACAGCAGCCGCTTCCCCAGGGGTGGGCTTGGTGGTCTCTAGGTGTTCCTCCTCGCTACCTTTCTGGACCCTGAGGAGCAGGAAGAACATTTTTCCAAAACAATGATAGACTACGTAATGAACCTATAGACCATTATAAAAAGCTTTAAAGAGACAGAGGTGAATTTCTAGGGTTACCAGAAAAATAAGACTTTGTACAAATTAATTGAATACTACTTTTTGAAAGCAAAATATTATGATTTTTTAGCAGAGTGTTTACTTATATATCAGATAAAGTGAGTTTGCTCACTAACATATAATCCTACTAATATATTCTCAATCATTTGCGTTGCTTTATGGTGGCTTATTGAGAAGACTTATTTAAATTTGTCGTTTGATGCTCTTCCTATGGTGAGAATTAACTGGTATTTTCATAAAATGAACTCTATTGAATACCAAATAGTTCTCAGTCAATTTAGTAAGTAATGTCTCAGAACATAATCAAAATAACTGTGCCCACTATATAAATATTAATCATAGAGAGTGATACATAAACCACCTTAGACACTACATTTGGATGTTGTTTCAAAGCTATAACAAATACAACGTTTAAATTATTACTTAAGATGTTGCATTTAATTAGCAAATAGCAGCTCTTGCAAAATCTTTTGGGTAGAAATTACCACAGTTTTGTTTTGTTTTGTTGAGTTGGAGTCTCACTCTGTTGCCCAGGCTGGAGTTTGGTGGCATGTTCACAATCACCATAGCCTCTATCTGCTGGGCTGGGGCAATCCTTCTGCCTCAGCCTTCCAAGTAGCTGGAACCACAGGCATGCGCCACCATGTCCGGCTAATTTTTTAAAAAATTTATTTACTGTAGAGATGAAGTCTCACCAAGTTCCCCAGGCTGGTCTCAAATCCCTAAGCTCAGGCAATCCTCTCACCTCGGCCTTCCAAAGTGCTAGGATTATAGGAGTGAGCCACTGTGCCCAGCCAGCCACAGCTTATTTACTGTCTATCAAATGGAGGAGGACAAAAATAAAACTACATGACAACCTGCCGATGGTATAAGCTATGTAACACATGTACAGATGCATGATACGTGCTTCTCTAATTACACATGTACAGATGCATGATACATGCTTCTCTAATTAGTCTCTAAGTATTTCATTCTGCCTTAACACTTTTTTAGACTCAATCACAAAAATGACTACTTAGCTTTTTAAGAAGAAACAATTTTAGGCTTTTGTGTAACTTTTACCTTTCAGTCATTTAATTCACTTTCTGAAGGGGATTTTCTATAAGGAATTATTTAATTGGGTGTGATATTGGGTGTTCGTGGCCACCACCCCTTCCCCTCACGCCTGTGTGTCCCTGCACCAGCCTGGATCACTGCTCCACTCACTGCACGTGCACTGAAAATCTGCAGTCTGCCTGACAGTCATGCCCCTCAGGTAAGGCTGTGTTTTGTTATGAATATTAGCCTCATTATTCTGCCTCCTCATTCTTCTCTAGAGTGACTACACCTGGTGGAAGAAGAAAAAAAATGTAGTTACTGAATTCAATCAAGTGTTTGTGTCTCTCAAATCATCTACAAAATTCCATCAAGAAAGGTTCCAGCCGGTCCCACAGACATATGGATATCCGAGGAGCCACATAAAGGTAATGATACCATGTCCTCTTTTACGTTTTGCAAGCAGGCAAATGTTGGGTGTACCCACTTTAAAATATATTACCTCAAAATAACCTAAAAATAGGTGTGTGAATGAATTGGTATTTTTTAAAATTTTATTTTAAAGATGTGGGTTACAATTCAGGGTTAGGTATACAGACGTTCATTTTGCAGATACCCTTGTTGATGAGGTGTGCCCCTCCCTCCCCCGGTAGATTCCCACTACTGCCGATCCTGCCCCTGCCCTCCCCTGGCAGTTTCCCACTACTGCCAATCCCTTTCTTACAGCATTATGATAGTTGTTCAAGGTCCGCTTGTGAGTGAGAGCATGTGAGGTTTTTATTGGAGAAATAATAGTGTCTCTTGATTTTAATAAACAAGTTCAAAATAAAGCCAGAATTTGTAATCTGTTGCTAAACATAGACTGAAGTAGGCTTCTATTATCTGATTATAACAGCACTCAAAGAAATATTCCAGTAACAATATGAATAGGTCTTGTTCACCCTTCAGCAGCGTCCAGAGACACCTTTGTACAAAACCCCTTTAATATGGTATCCCTATTTCCATGATTACTTCTATTTAGGGACATTTTATATTTAAGGAAATTAGCATTTGCATTGCCCAAGGTTCTCATAGATTCCTGTCAATTACTGTTGATAAATCTCTCTCGGTGCCACTGTGGATCGTGAGCGTCATGCGGCTTAAAGAACGTCCTGTTATGGTGTTGGGTTTTTTTCTTCTTTATCAGCTATTGTAACAAAATAAAATGTACCACTTTTGCAATTTTCAAGTGTATGATTCAGTGGTATTAAGTGCAGTTTCCTTGTTGTGCACCCTTCACCATCCTTTTTCTTTAGATCTTTGTCATCTTCCCAAACTGAAACTCTGTCCCCATTAGACACTAACTTCCCATCCCCCTCCCCCCACCCCTGGCATCAACCCTTCTACTGTCTGTCTCTACATGGTTTGCTACTGTGTTCCCCTTAGGTGAGTGCAACGGTACAGTATGTCTTTTTGTGACTCGTCTATTTCATTTAGTGTAACGTCCTCAAGGGTCATCCATGCTGTAGCAGGTGTCAGAACTTTCTTCCTTTTCAAGACTGAGTAATACTTTATTGTACATCTATCAATAGACTTTTGAGTGACTTCCACCTTTCAACTGTTGTGAATTATGCTGCTACAAATTTGGGTGTAATAATATATATTTGAATCTCTGCTTTCCAGTCTTCTGGGCATAAACCCAGAAGTGAAATTGCTGGATCACATGGTAATTCATATTTTTAATTTTTTGAGAAACTGCTGGATCATATGGATCACATCGTATTTTGAATTCTTTGAGGAAATGCCATTCTGTTTTTTGTAGAAGCTGCACCATTTTCCATTCTCACCAACAGTACACGGAGATTCCAATTTTTTCACATCGAGGTCAACACTTATTGTTTTATAAAGTTTTTTAAGAAAATAATAATAGCCATGTTAATGGATGTGAAATGGTATCTTATCATGATTTTGGTTTACATTTCCCTGATGATTTGTGATGTTAATAAGTAATATAAGTCTATGTACTTAGTAAACATTTGCATATCTTCTTTGGATACATTTCTGCGTAAACCCTTTGCCTTAGTTTGGTTTTTGTTGTTATTGAGTTGTAAGAATACTTTATGTATTATGGATATTAACCCTTTATCATATATATGATTTGCAGATATTTTTCCCATTTCTTGGGTTGCTTTTCATTCTGTTGATGGTGTCCTTTGATGCACAGAAGTTTTTTTGTTTGTTTTTAAATTTTGCTGATGCCCATTATATCTGTTTTTTTAGTGTCCTATCTAATCATTACCAAATCCAGTATCATAAAGTTTACCATTTATAGCCTTTGCTTAGAATTTTATAGTTTTAGCTCCTGTGTTTCAGCTATTAATTCATTTGAAGTTAATGTTTGTGTAAGTTTAAGTTAAGGGTTCAACTTCATTTATTTGCACATGGATATACAATTTTTCCAGTGCTATTTGTTGAAAAGACTTCTTTCCCCATTGAATGGCTGTGGCACTCTTTTTGAAAATCATGTGCCCATAAATGCCAGAGTTTATTTCTGAGTTCTTTATTCTGTTCTGTTGGTCTGTATTTCTGTTGTTATGCCATTGCCACACTGTTTTGATTGCTGTAGCTTTGTCGTAAGTTTTCAAATCAGAAATATGAAATTTCTGACTTTGTTGTTTTTCAATATTGTTTTGGCTATTAGGGGATCTCTTAAAACGCCATATGAATTTTAGGATGGATTTCTTAATATATTTCTGCAAAATGACCTTGAGATTCTGATAGGGATTGTATTGAATTTGTCGATCACATGGTTAAATGTCTCAGTCGGACAGAAAAGAGTTTTCCTACTTTCTAGTAACAAATTTCCATATGTAATTTGAGCATTTACCATGCCTTTAAATAATTATTTCTCTCAGTTTGAAAAAAGATTATATTTCATTACCTACTTTTTCTGAGTCTGATATGATGAACAATAAGCAATTATGTAAAAGTGTGAGATATAAAGGTTTCCAAAATCTTCCCTGAGGATGTAGATGATTCTGTTTAGTTTCTTTAAATTCAGTATTTCGAGAGCTTTTGTTCTCTAGCAGTAATTTCATCAACAGAAAACCAACAGTGACATAGTATATTCCACATAATCTCTGCCTTTAAAGATAACCTATCACATCCAGGTGTTTGTGATAAGAGACTAGAAAATACCAAAACTTAGAGATTCAGATATGGCGGCCATCATCTAAGACCACAGTCAACACTAACTGATGAAAAGGCTCAGTATACATGATTAATCTCCCATACGTGTCCATTTTTATGCAACAAAACATGTCACTAGTAAAACCCTGCCGCATAAGTACCAACTCTGGACAACCATGAAGCTCCTCTTACAAGGAGCAGTGACTATTATTCCCACTTTAGCGGTCAATAAAGGGAGGATGGGAGACCTGAAGTGACTACCCTAAGATACCATAATTAATAAGTAGCCAAGATAGCACCTGAACCAACCCCATGTGTCCTGTAAAAAATACTGGTCAGTCTACAGTAGGGTGGGAAGGAATGATGTTTGGGGATCTATATTTAATGCAAAATCATGCATTCCAAGAAGTCTTGCATTTTTGTGTTCAATCCAAGTCTATTTACAACTCTAGAAGATTATTCAAAAGTTAGCATTAGAAATGATGTGGAAAATAGTACTGAAAGAAAAGTCTTTATCACTACCCTTTTCTGTCACCAACACCAAGGAATAAGTGTGTATTTTTCAGTTTTTCATAGTCTGATATTTTTTCAAAAAGATTTTGTGCCAGAAACTCTAGTCTCTGGAGGTATAAAAATGAATGAGACACAGCCATTGCCCTCAAAAGTTAGCAAATTAAACAAGCATGAGGCATGGTAAGGACTGTGAGAATATAATACTGTAAGCTTTTCCCTTTAGTGCAAAAATTGTGTCGTCCTATGTTCCAGAGTGAGGAATATTTCCTGTACCGTATTAGGAGCTCAGTCACATTACTTGAATCAAAAGTCTGTGAGAGGTGATTGGAAGAACACGGAAGAGATCTTAACTATGAAAAGAAACATCACAAAGGACTTTGCAGGGGAGACAACCCCAGAACTGAGTCTCTAAATATCAGTTCATTAGATGACATATCTCGAATGACTTACTTGATAGAAGAAAAATACAAAACCCAGAGATGGGAAGAATCAAGGCACAGACACAGACTACTAGTCGGTTGGCACGAACGGTGACATATTAAGATACAGGTATAACTTCTTATGGCTTAGATTGGGTGTTTGTAAAATGACTATGGCTACTGGACAGTTTCTGTGGTACACAGGAGGCAGGGTGTTATATGGTCCTATTTTGTTACCCTTTCAGATGGAGCATATAGCAGAGCGGTCCACTTTAAGAATTTGTATGCCTTCTGTCAGTCCTAGAAACTGATAACTAATTGCTTTCCCTCATTGCCTGCCACCGTTTCCATCTCCGATGCCTAATGCTACCGTACTCAACTTTCCAATGACTGCTATGCAATTTGTCAAACTGCAGATTCTGGGGATGGTTCTGCAAGCCTTACCCTTTAGATTACGACTCAGAAGCAGAAACACTTAGATGACGGGCCCTTAGCACCAACTGCCACAGCCAGGCAGCAAGTCCTGCTGCCTTCGACAGCTCTGGGTTCCTTCCTACTTGCCCCGTTCTCCCCCGACCACGTGCCATCCCTTCTGTCTACAACAACAAGCTTCCTTGAGCAGCTCCACTTAAGAAGGACATTGGGGCTTGATCCTATGGGAGAAATTAAAATGCCACAAAACAAGATTTGGGTTGAGGGCCCTTTTCCATCCTCGTGCGTCCCAATTAGCCACAGTGATTGCTGAGCCATGAGCACCTGTGGCGCTGCCGCAGCTGGTGCTCTAGGAAATCCAATTTCCCCTGAACCAGAGCCCAACGAGAAAATCACACCCCGCATCCAATTTCCATGCTAAAGACTTTACTTAAAATAAAATCAATATCTGTTTCCCAAAAAACTACACGAATTGTGTTCTGAATGGTGACTATTTTAAAGAGAAGTGTATCATGTGTCCAGAAGGAGAAATCTGCTGAAATAGCTCCAACTCCATAAATTTATATTCTCTGACCCTTGGGGGGGGTAAGAACGTGTCTAAAAACAGCTAACAAATGTGGCTAGGTTTAGTCCTGGAACTGCCAACGACTGCTTGCCTTTGGGCAAATCCCTTCAAAGTCTCAGTTTCTTTTTTCTGTAAAGCAGAAATAAACGGGCTATGTGAAGGTCAAGTGAGATGGATTATATAAACCTAATGTAAACTGCATAAGATGATAGAAGTAGCTAAACATTTATTAAGCATCCATACTGTGCCAAGCTTGAATCTAAAAGTGCTATTCGATATATCTCATCTTGTCCTCAAAAAAACCCCAAAAAACCCATGAGTTGTTACTACTCTTATCTATATTCTTATTCATAATTAATCTTAGAGGAAACTAATGTACAGAGTAGTTAAATGATTTGTCTAACGTTACACAGTTAATGAATGGCACAGATGGGATTGGAGTCTAGGTAGGCATTTTAACTTCCTAGTCAACATTAACTACTGCAGACTCCCTCTATTCTCTCCACAAAACCATGCACAGATATTGCCCATCATTATTTTTTAAGCTATTTCATAAGTGTTTAAGTATATATTATTTGTGTGCGTATATAATGGATTGTGTGTATATACACGTGAAAAATTTGAAAGACTGCTAGGTGACTGCTAAATCAAATTGTTTTGCTTTACAGTGCAATACTGTTAATACAACTTTGTAGCTCATTATTCTCATACATATTTTCCCAGAAAACAACCAAATTATTTTGAGTCAAGCTCACCCCTACCTCATGAAATAATGCTTTTCAGTTGTTTTCACGATTCATTTGTGTTGCTTAAATAATAATTTCTATAATGTTACTCCTCATTATAACAATAGTTTATTATAGTGTAGTGGTATAACATATGATTGTAGTTAAAATAAATAAAATGGTTTGCACTTGTACTTTTCTGGAATGTCTTTTAGGAAAGAATTAAATTTGCTTTTCTCATAACTTGTATTATCAAGTTCATGGACCACCACTCTTTAGTAAGGACAGTAGGATAGCAAATTGCCCATCCCTGTCCTCCTTTCCCAAATTGTGGGGAAACTGTGGGTCATGAAATTTCTTTCCTCCCAATTGAAGACAATTACCTGCAGTCAGGGGGCAATTAGATGGAAGCAAAGTTGGGAAGTAGGCGAGGTTATTTGAGACCATAAACCACTTGGGAGCAATTCAGGTATAAGGGGCAGTCAGATATTGCAAAGGAATGTAGGCACCAGGGGCCCACCTGGGAGGACGGGAGGCCGAAGATCTCTAGAGATGAGCTTCTCTTTGCATTGCAGTGAGTGGAGGCCAAACCACAGGTGCCACCACTGGAGTGTGGCACACAGCTCATAGCTCATCCTGGGGGCTATGACCTGGTGGGTGCCTAGTGTCCCACAGGTCCATGGAACTTTCAGGAAGGCTTGGATTTTTCACGCATAAATTTCAGAGCTTGAATATTTTATTTCCTGTTTCTCCTTGGCATAGAAGAAGGAAAACTTCTAAATCTTAAAGATGCCAAGGGAGCACAACATTTTAATGAAACCACACATTCAAATTCAGAGAAACCTTCAGAAGCAGTATCCATTCCTGATCTCATCAGAATTGTTCATTTGCTTTTGGGGAGTCACGGGGAAAGAGTGGAATATAGCTCAGTGTGCTAAAGTCATTCCCCAAATGACTGGTACCAATTGTTTTGGACATAAGACTGGGTATTATAAGCTTCTCACAAAATAAAACTCAGAAATGCCTGCTCTGTTGTATGTCTGGTGTCTGGTGTCTGGATTGATGCCCATCTTTGCCTTCAACAAGCTCACAATCCGAGACCTGATACATTCCATACTTTACTAAAGGTAGCCCCGCACCTTGAAGGAAGCACTTCTACAAATCCCCTGGAGACGCTTTTCATCCTAAAAATCTGTGACTGGTAGGAAATGTGTGTCCTGCAGCCTTTGCTGGGAAACTGTGCTGTGGTGGTTTAAGCTAAACACTGACTTTGTTCACCATTTTCAAATTTGCTCCTTAGTAATAGTTTACTTCCTTTTCTTGGGTATTAATTTTTGTTTGACAAAAAGATTGTGCAACATTTTGTTCATAATAATCCATTAGTAGTATGTTTGGAGAAGTACATTCTGCTTAAATAACTAGAAGCATCTTTCATTTAAGCTTTTCGTAGGCAAACCTATTGTCTGTTTACATCAATTATCTCTTTTATATGTAGTTAGTCAAATTTTTGTGATGAAAAATCAGTATATTGAACTTTTCTTCAAAGAAAGAAAAACGTATAACTTGATTCACTATCTAAGCCTTGTACCATATAGCTCTCATAGAATCTTAGTGTTTAGCAATACACAAGATTTCTCCTCACTCCTAAAGGAGAATTTTCATGTAGGTACATTCCGTAGAAAGTTCTGGAATTTCCATTGAATATTATATTTTGGGGGAGGGGAAAGCAATTATCCTCAGGTGTATTGTTTTCATTAACCTTGTAGATGTATTCTAATTTGACCAGGATAAACTTATGTTAGCTCTAATCTCATAAGTAGCATTCGTAAATAACTAAATTCAGTGAGAAATTTGTGGGTGGGAATTAATATAAATTGGCCAAAGCATAATGAGGCTTTGGTCCTGTATGGGGTGTTAAATTTCATATTATGTAGATAATATGAAAATAAAATGAATAACTCTTCCCTATTCAAAAACACTTCTGTGGCAATGTGAAAATATGGCAATTTTAGCACAGGCAATGTTTAAACATTGTGCTAATAAACAAATAAGAAACAACTCCATTAGGATATAGCAGAAATGAGTACACTTAGTGACTTACTAGCATATTAAATTTAACAAATAAAAATATTAACTGAAAATGGACAAAGGTATGGGAAGACATTCCAGAAAAGATACAAATGGAACTGGCATTAGAGAAGAGGCTCAAACTCATTACATTATAACTTCCAAGTGGAGCTGCAAGGTCAATGTCCTATTTACCTCTCAGCATACAAAGGTCAAGCAGGATGATAGTGACAGTATTAGGGCATGTGGGTTATAGGCAATCATAAGCAATATCAATGAAACTCAGAAAGAATATGTCTTCTGTACTATTAATTTCACTTATAGAAACTCCATTTCCAAATACTGATACACATGAGCAAAGTTGTCTTTATAGTCAGTGCAGCAGTCAAGTGCATGACTTCTGAAAGCACCTGTGAATCACCCTGACCAACTAACTTCATGGCCAGTTCCATAGCCTTGGACAAATTATTTGGTCTCTGTGTGCCTCAGTTTCCTTTTTTGCATGTTAGCAATAATCACAGTATTTATACCTAAGGGTTTGCAGTAAGGATTGAGTGAATTAAATTGGCATTTGTAACATAGCAAGCATTGTTGTATTAGAAATTTTGGCTATTTTTATTGCATTCACTACAGTCTTGTTTATAAGAACAGAAATTTGGAAGTGAATACCCATAGGAGACTAGTTAAATAAATTATACTATGTATTCATAAAATGGAGTACTATGAATTTTTTTTTAAGTAGGGTAGATTATATAAACTTAGCCTAAGATATGTTGTTAAACAAAAAATCACAGGGTGCAAAATGTTACCATTTATAAATTATAAAGATCATGTCTATATGTAGATGCTTGTCAATGCACTGGGCTTCAGGGGAAGGACACAGGAGATGTTTCAGAGGAAAGGAATTAAACACTCGGGGAGAAAGAATTTCTTCTCTAGTACAACTTTGGGAGATTTATGAGTGCCAAGCCATGCATATGCATATTCTTCTTTAAAATTATTTATATTCACCACATTTTCGTGGAAAGACTATGTGCAAGCCAGTGTGTTGACTCTGCAAAGCGTCTCCAAAAGACACAAGGTGACAGTGGCCTGGAGAAGCTAAGGATCCCACAGCAGATCAGGACGTGCATCCTGGCAGTGTCAACTTAAATAGACCAGTCTAGACTCCACAGGAAGGAATTGTTTGAATCATATCACTGGTGCCATACACAGAAGCTGGACCCTTGGAGAGAAGAAAGCTGGCCCAACGGTCCAAACATTTTGATTGGGTTTGAGAGAGCAGTGGAGAGAGAATCCCACCAGTATGAGCAAAGGCACTGAGGCAGAAAAATATAGATCCTGTTTGAGAAAGAGGCAATTTGTCTAATTTCTGGTGCATGCACAGTACACCCACATGAACAGAGGACGGGAAAATTGGGACAGTTAGTTGCTGGAAGCTCATTTAAAACACTTTGCCTACTCTTCTAAGAAAAAAATTAAAATATGAGAGGAATGGATGGGCAAAAGTGAGTTCCATCCACAGGGTATGGGCTTACATGCTTTATTTTTCGAATGCTGTGTTTCATGAGCGGGTGGGTGTTTTTGACGATGAACTCTGAATTATTCAAAACATTTGCAGACACGAGTTGTGCCCCTTGCACAGCTCTGTGGCCCCCCGCCCTCCAGGAGGGCCTGCTGTTTCAGCACCTTATGGAAGGGCAGGAAGATCCATGGTATGAAGCAGTCTGCCTGCTAGAAGCCTGCCCCAGAAACTGTGCTATCAGTGCAGTGATGGATGGGGCTCATCTTCCCATCGTTTCACGGGAGATTTACATGCACAACTCCCATTAGTGCTAACGGGAATTTCTTGCATAAATCTTATACGCAGGAAGGTAAGGGAAAAAAACAGTTTTCTTTTATTCTTCGTAGGTTTTCTGCTCAAGGCTTCATTCCCTCAATCTGGGGGCTGGTTTTGGTGTATTATCAGGCGCCTTGCACTTAAACTGCTAGATTCTTCATTTACATAGAAATGGACCGTAAACAAGGCTCTGAACTCATAGGTTTAAACACCTCCTACTTGTGCCATCATCCTTGCAAGCACAGAGATCCAATTAGTGCAACTGATCCAACAAATTTCCATGTGTCAGTTGTACCTGCTGTGAATGTCATTCTGTTCAGTGGTAACAGAACTTGCCTCCCAAAATAGAGGTGGGGGTAGATGTACAGGAACACAGAGTCCTTATTGGGAGCTGAATGATTTCTAAAGTGATTACAGACACCGATCCTTTTTAAAGTGCCAGCCTATATATAATGCTGGGAATGGGTTGGGGGAGGGGACTGGACAGGTATCCTGTCACCATCCCTCCTCAAGCCTACTCAATGCAGGTCCATTTATAACATCAATGCAAATATTTAGAAATTATCTTGAGTAGATTTGAAGATCTCTGAAGTGCCATGCAGTCTTAATTCAAGCCTGCATCTAAGACGGAAGTCTCCAGCATTTTTGAAAAACTGTTAAATAGTTTATTGCTGTTATTTTTGTTTTTGTTTTTGTTTTTGAGTTGGAGTCTCACTCAGTCACCCAGACTAGAGTGCAGTGGCTGCTCCCGGTCACCACAGCCTCGCCTGCGGGGCTCCGGCGACCCTTCCGCCTCAGCCTTCCGAGTAGCTGGAATTACAGGCATGCACTACCAACGCCTGGCTGGTTTTTTGATTTATTGTCGAGATGAGGTCTCGCTGTCCAGGCGGGTCTCGAACCCGCGGGCTCGGGCAATCCACTCACCTCAGCCTCCCAAAGGCGCGGGATTACAAACTGAGCCACTGAGCCCGGCTTTGCTGTTATTTTTGAATCGATGTCACTTGCCCATCCTCTTAGGCCACACTCAGAGCTTGTGAACATCTGTTATTGAGAGGCAGGAGGTATTGGTGAAAAAATGTGATATCCCATAAGTAGAGTATATTTGCATTTGCGATATAATCTGTGTGTAGTTACTGATGAAAGGTGGCTATGACAGCTTCAGGCACATTTAGTTCTGGCTGAGAATGATGAATGTGATGTATCGTGACTTAGAAGACTTAACTGCAATTCAAACTGTGCATTATTTATAGACCAGTATTAACAGTGGGAGTTGTCTTGCCATTGTATATATCCATACACGTATGGATCACATGGTAATGCATAAGACTCATATCTGAGGAAGGCAAGCTAGGTTAACAAAGGCTATATAAATTAGAAAGCAGCCACTGTAAAAAAATTCACCCAGGAAACAAATTAGATATATTAACAATGGAAGAAAGGTAACTTTCTGAACTTTTTCCCCTATTCATCCTTTTTCTACAAGAAATATCTGTTTGGTTGAATTCACTTCTGTCAGTTTAAATGATAAAAATTGTGTTTTTCTCTCTAACCAATCTAATTCTCCTTTAGTCAAAATCAGCAGAGATGACATTTTGATGAGTATTCATTTTAATCATCGCATGGACAACTTGCTGAGTTTTTCTGTACCCCTATCCATGCATTAACTCGCATTCAGGAGGCATCATTGGTCACCTGCCATGTGGCAGGCATTCCTCCCCAGCTTAGGGCATGGCAAAGATCCCACCCTCCCTGACTACACCCTGGGAAGACAGGTGAAGGGAGCCAGATACTCATAAATAAGACATAGGCCATGCCCGGGATGACGAGTACATGAGGACAATACATGTAAAACTCTCCTGGGAAATTTTGCAGTGACTGGGGAGAGAAGGAGAGAAGAAAGACAGAATGAAGGGTGGGCAGAGCTGATAGACTGCGAAGAGGGGAGGAAAGCATTGTACTAGGGCTCTGAAGGTCATGCTCTTAGCTGCTTCCCTACGTGGTCTTCTAGAAGGGGTTTGTATACAGGAGAAAGCGGAGGAGAATTGTCAGAGAGATATCCTTGAGTAGAGGAAAGGAGTAGGGTCTTCTGCCCAAGAGAAGGGGCTGACCATTCCTGGGAGCAAGGACAGTTCATTCACAGTTGTATGACAGCAGGTGACAAAAACAAAAGTAGCAGGAGCTTGAGAAAGTACGTTTCTGATTGCTTCTATTTTCCAGATGAAATAGCAAGCAAGGCCGTTGGCAGAGAGAAGAGGAACTGGTGAGTGGACAAGAGGGGATGTGAGAGTGAGGGAAGCAGAAGAGGCTGATAGACCCGCCTAGGCCTTGCAGTTGTGCTTTGAAGTCAGACCAGACGGGAGGGCCGTGTGTTTTCCGCAGTCAGCTGATGGTGCAGCATAAAGTGGACTGAGATTCCACTTTTCCCCAAGGGAGAAAATTTAAGTGAGAGGCAGTCAAGGTGGTTTACAGAGTTGGTAAGGTAGGGAACGTTGTTACCCATCCAATTAAAATGACTGAGGGAGGAAGCAAGGATGTGAAGACGTAGAGTCAACAAGAAAACGGTGAGATCCACAAAGCACATGCTGGCCCTGGTCATTTGGGATCAGGGCACAAGAGGGAGAAAGCAGGAAAGACAGGAGAATGGAGTCAGAAAGCGGGGTATTTCTGAATCGAGATAATGGGTGTGGTCGTCGCTGGGCAAGGTTTATGGCATGGCCATGGAGGTAGGTGGCTAAGGCGGAACATCAGTGGTTAATGGATCAAGAATCCAGGATTTTGGAAGCATCACTGACATGGGTTATAGAAATCATCAGGAATATTTCAGGAGTATTTTGGGAGATAATAACCGTGAACCAGGAACTGAAACCCTCAAGGAGTGTAGTCGAGGTCCCTGGGTTTGAGGTCACATCAGGGAGTCACTATGAGTCTTGGATGAGCTAAGTTTCAAAGTTGAAGGGTTTTAGGGAAACGGAGAAAGACTGGTCCAGGGTCCAGGAGCACATATGCCCCACTCAGCTGGTGCTGCAGGTACCAGGCAAGGGCTGCCTAAGACTGTGTCAAGAAGAACCTACTTCTCTTCCAAAGCAGTGACGGGGAAGGACAGAGGGGCAAAGACACTGGGACATTGAGGGCATCACTGCTGACGGACCGTGTGTCCCAGAGGCTGTCACTGTACCACTGTAATATTATAATTTCATAATGTGGAGAGGTAGGGTGAGAGTCAGACACATGCCAGGCGTTTGAGGCTTGGAGACTCAGGTGGTAGATGCCGAATCATGAAAACAGACACAACAGGAGAAAGACCATGCAAAGGCCAACAACCTCGAGGCAAATGATGCAGGGGATAGGGGGAGATCTATGAGTGTCAAGGCAAGGGCAGGCCCTTGTGGAGTTCTGAGCCTCTTTTTTTATTTCTGCCAATGGCAAAAATTGATAAGAAAATTATAAGCAATGCCATAAAATTCCCATTATAATTTACTATTAACTGATGGTAACACGTTAGAACAGGATTTCTGTAAGTAAATGAATTAATGTGGATACATTTAATATATATAGCATTGTGACTTTGAGTACAGAGATAATATAATAGTTTCAAATTAATAAAGCATAACCTACTGTCATTTTCAAGTTTTCTTCAGAAATTTCAATAAAGACACTCGTCAGCTTACAAGGGGTTATGCCCTGGTCAACCCCTGGAAGTTGAAAGTGTTGTAGGCCAAAAAGGGATTGAGCACACCTAGCCTGCCTAATGTCATAGCTTAGCCTAGCCTACCTTAAATGTACCCAGAGCATGGGCATCAACCTGCAGGTGGGCAGCATCGCCTGGCAACTCAATGGCTGCAGAGTAGCCACTGTCCCTCCTGCTCACATGGCCTCTGGGAGCTTAGAGCCTGCCGCAGAGCATGCCCTAGGGCTAACATGGGAAGAGTAAAATTCAAAATTTAAAGTATGCTCCTGCTAAATACATACAGCTTTCGCGCCATCAAAAACTTAAAAGTCTTATACTGAACTGCTGTGTACCAGGGACTATTTGCACTACTTGTTGTCCTGAAAATAAAATTCTATATGCAGAAGATCAGCTTAAACAAGGGTTATTTGACAAGGGAACTAGGAGTATGGAGAGAAGCTGTGCCAAACTGTTTCCTTATGAAAACATAGATACATTGATGGTACAATTTTGTTGAAGAACTTTCTGCAGAGAACCTTTGAGTTCAAAGGTACTATTTGTGATGGTTAAAGTAACTTTGGAAGGTGGTTGTTATTCAAGATCTTGGCTAGATACAGCTGCAGGTGTCTGACTTTAAAACCATGTGCTTAAGCTGCAAGCTAGAGGCACTAGGATGTCTTCTCTTCTTTCCAGAAACTCTATAATGAAAGCAGAGGAATTCACTTCCAGTGAGTGAGCAGAGGCGAAAGTTTCCCTAGGGCCCCCGTGGGTGGGACAGGGCCCTAGTGCAGGGAGGAACGCACGCCCAAGTACTGTCTGTCCCAGGAGCACAAGGAACTGGAACAGCCAATTTTCCGATATTTTGTCATTTGATAGAAGATAAGGAATATCTTTGTAAAACTAAAAGTAATTATAGCATAATCCAATTTGCAGTTAATTCCGGTTCACCTTGCAAAGCATTGAGCAGCTCCTCCCAGGGACCCTTGAGGGGACCAGGGCACAGCAGGATTCCGCATCCTCTCCTGCAGCTTAAAATCTAGAAGGTGAACTTTCTGAGGGTAAAGATGGCACCTCTCTTCAAATGGAATGTTTTATATTGGAAAGCTCGCGACCTTGACCAAGCCTAAATGTGGTGATTTCATCATTTTCATCAACCCCCACCAACAGTAAATTTATGCCATATAAATTAACTCCCACCTTTCTCCAAAGCATTAATTTAATTCAAACAAATCAAGTTACCAGAAACCTAATTATGAATGAGCCAGTATTTTTTTATATTTATCCACCAGGTAACATTTTTGTGGGATACAACTTTAGGTCACTTGCTATTTTACATAAACATATTTTTATATGCAAGTATGTCTTTCTAGAAAGACAGGGTAATAAAGAATTGTTATTTTTCACCGTGACTTGTCCTGCTTCTCTTTTTGCTTTACTTGAGTGCTTCTATTTTTTTCTCTTTCTAAGCACATTAGTTACTATGGAGATTGTGTCAGCACAAGTAATTTCAAAAATACAAGCAGAAATCAGATAACCATTAATAGGCTTTTGACCTGAAATGTGTATAATCATAAGATTATGATTTTATGAAATTTAAAAAGATACCACACCTACTAGAAATGCTTTTACTTCAGATTTTCATATAACTATCCTCAAAATGGCCAGTCCCCAACAATGATCTTTTTTCAGGAATTGATAAAAAAATAAAATAACAATACATTTTCCAAAATATTGTGCACTTTTAATTTTACCTAAAAAGAGGCCAAGTGACTCTCTATTCATAAGAGCATATTTCAATTTTCAACCAGAACTTGAAAATGTGAATAATCAATTCACTTGTAATTAGTTTTCCTGTCTGAATAACACGCAGCTGCATGCTATAAATGCACATTGCTATACCAGGCCACATCTGGAAAAGGGAGACACCCAGGTTTGGCCAAGTGGTCACCTACACCAGACAAAGTCTCATACCTACTCTAAAGAAGACACCATTCTCAGGATCCACAGAGTTGAAGACTCATAAACTTCCACCAACAGCAAATTAGTGGAATCGGCATGGCTTAATTTATAGTCCTTCCTAGTGCCAAATTTTCTATTCTGTAGCCAAGGAAAACATCTAGGTGAAACTTGTTAAAAGACATGTTGTGTGTACACACTGCATGTACATGGATGTATTTGGTACACACTAAAATTCAGTCACTCACAGAGACTGCAGAGTACACGTGCGCACAGCACAGTGTGAGGTGGTGAAGATACACCTGAGAGACAGAGCTCAGCAAGTGCAATCAAACCAAGACACCAGGACAAGTACTTTGAAACTGAAATAGCCACACTGCCATATGTCCCCAACTGTGATCAGCACCTACGAAGGAATGTCCCTAGATGCAGAGAGGATGCTAAACAAAAGTCCATCCATAGCCTTGTTTCACTTACATAAGCACACACACACACATGCACACATGCACAAGACTGCACAGACATTCTGGATCACTCTCCTGGAGTTCTCCCTGCCTGTTTGTCATGTCTGTGTTCCCTTACTTCACCTCTCTTTTTGCAACCAGGAGAAAGTCACAACCACCTGGTTTGATACACTGCTGCACATACAACCATCACACCACACTGCTGCACATACAACCATCACACCTGAAAACAGCCTTCCTGGCTCCTCCTCAAATCTCATGGCACTGCCATCCTCCACTGAGTGGTTTAAACTTGGACAGCATGAGCAAGTTGACTCGGGGATGCCACATAAGCCGAACTTCCTTGTCCAAATGCATCTGATTTCTCATCAAAACACATCAATCTCCTGTAGAGAGTTTTCTATCTTTGATGTTTTGATGGGTGGAGAACCTGTGACATTCTCCAGGTTCAAAGTCATATCCATCTTTATCATCTATCATGCTTATCCTGAATAATTCACACTTTTCCACATTCATACATTCATCTGTGGACAAATGGCAACTTTCCATTTTCTAACAGATAATAGAGGTTCTGGCCAATTGACTAAATTACTTTTTGAAAGATTTGTCCATGGAAAACATCAAAGTCATATATAGAATTTTTATAGAATAGTCATTGTGAGATTGTGCGAGGCAAATACCCACAATGTATGTGAGAGAGTATTGTGGACACAATAATTATGTGCTCCATAATTATTACTTATTAACTTTAGGGGAAATGTGCTCAGTAGAATTCTATTCAGTCTACAAGTGTTTGCTGACTACCTTCTATGTGCCAGCTGCTATTCCAAGTACTGGGAATATATGAAAGAAGAAGACACATAAAACAAAGAGATCAAGGGTATATCTTACAGTGTCAGCAGAGGTGGAGGTTAGTTGAGTGAACAGTTACAATCCAGTGTGATGAGGCTTCCAGCACAGAGGAGGGTGGGGCCGACTTTCAGAAAGTCTCCTGGAAATAATGATGCCTGAAAACAGCAAGGGGTCAGTTCAGAGGAAGAGAGAGGAAAGTGACCATCACTGGATAGGCTAGTAGCTGGTAATTCAGTATGGCTGGTGTGAGGTAGGGAAGAGGGTTTGCATGGGACAAAGCTTGAGAGATAAACCAGGGTCTCATGATGAACGGCCCTGGACACCTCAAGAAGTTTGGATTTTGTTTTAAAGGCTGTAGGAACCCACCAAAATAAATGCTAAGCAAACAAGTAACAAGACCATATTTATGATTGAGGACTATAGTACAAAAAAAAATGATTTGTAGGAGATGCAGTTGGTGACAGGGACAACAACTAGGAAATACTATGGGAATATAGATACATAAATACGGCATCCTGACAAGATGAACAGAAATGGGCCAATGGAGAGCTGCTAGAGAGTCAGCTTGGATAGACCATTGTGGAATTATTGAAGGAGGGTGGTGATGGAGAAAAGGAGTCATCCCAGTACCTGGCTTGACATTAGGTCTGATGGTGTCATTGACTGATGTTGGAAGAGATCTGAGATAATCATGTCATGAGCAAGGTGAGAATTTACTCAACCAAAGACTTAAACCAAAGACACACTTAAAGAGTATCTAATTAAATTAGATTTAAAGGACATCTTAAAAGTCTACCTATGGGATTCAACTGTAATAAAATAATTGATGATTAAAAGGGGCATGCTTTCTCATATAGTCATTCTTAGACAGTGCAGATCATTCTAATACTCTCGTAAGAAACCTACGTGTCATGAAAAAATATCATTTAATTCATGTTGTAATCCTAGTCCTATTGCTCAGGACATGTTCGAGGTTTGAATGATCATACTGAATCTGCATGGAATGCAAAGTTCAGCAAGATGAACCCTACTCTCAAGGAGTTTATAATCTAGTAAGAAACGCAAGACAAATACACGAAATGAGCGTTACTCAAGGCTGTGCAGAATCAGTGCTGTGAGTAAGGGAAGGTACAAGATGACTTGGGGATTCAACTGAGGAGGTATTTTTTTACCACCTGAGTCCAATTACTGCTTGTCTTGTACAAGTGAACCATCATTGTAGGTGGAGAAAGAAGTACTTTCAAGTCTTGCTAGCATCAATAACTGTTACGAAGGGCACTTGAGCCATGCCCATGCTAGGTGATAGAGATTCAAAGGAAAATAGAATAGATACAACCCCAGTTACCATGGAACTTAGAGTGAAGTTGGAGAGGGTGACAGAAAACAAACAAATAGACCCATAAGACAATTGCAGGTTGCACTATGTAGACTGTGCAGGGAACAAATAGTAGAGTAAAAAAGACAATGGAAATGGCAGATTCAGTCTAAGTAGGGTGATTTGGAAAGTCTTCTTCAAGGAGAACGACAGTTGGTTGAGGTTTAAAGAAAAGAGGTTGCTCTAAGTGAGATGGGTATTTCAGGCAGAGGGAACAGGAAAGACACCTCAACCACTACTGAGCCAGGCTTATTTGGAGAAGCAAACGATGCCTCTGTCAGAGCTTACTGGACACAGGGCAGCAGGAGACCAAATGAGATCAGAGCCAAAGCAAGGAGCCATTTTGCATGGAGCCTCGTGACTGTCATGAAGAGCTTTAAGTCCCACAGGAAGCCACTGATGGGTTTTAAACAAAAGAAAGTCAAGAATGTATGTCTTAAGTTTGGTGATTACACATGTAGAGAATTTGGTTGTTAAGGGACTTGAATGGCAGTGGAGAAACCAACTAGAAGGTTGCTCATTACTCAGGTGAGAGATAATGTAGCATGGACTAAGGTAATTGTATTGATGGAGGAAGTAGACTTCAAGATGCATTTTGTAGATAAAGTAATAAAGACTTGTTGAACACAGCAGTGAGAGGAAGGGAGGAATGTAGACTAACTCCTAAGTTTCTGGCGTAAATAGTTGTTTGGATGGGATTCTGTTACCTGGAAAACAAGAAATGGAGGAGTGAGATTGCATACCGGAAGACAGCAGTTCCCTTGGCCCTACCAAGTTTTGGTATCATGAAAATGCCAAGTGGGCGAGACATAAACGTCACGGCGTATCTGAATATGTGAATTGTGTTGATGCTAACATGTTCTTCTGCACTCATTCACCCTCAGTGTCAGCATGACTTTTAGAAATCTCATATGATAACTTAATAAGAACTTAATGAGACAAGCTGAACGACTCATCTAGTTACAAAACTACTTAGGCTGAGTCTGGACAGAACCCAGGCTCCTGCCTCCCATCCTGGCAGGTTTCTACTACTAAGGTTCTGTAAATTCCAGTGCATTTATTTGTCAGAATTACATTGACACTGCGCACCCCTTCTTATAACCATGGCTCGACTATAGATTGAAATGCAGATGGGACATCATGTGGAGTAACAGCTTCACAATAGAAACCCAGACAAGGGGACGGCCAAGGCACAATGCCATCCTGTCCCCATGGGGCTGCTGGGATGTACCAGGCACAGTGTCCTTCAAACATGTCTGAAAGGAGATAAAACAGCCAGGGATTGCAATTCATCTTCCCCAGAGAGTTTATTTAATAGATTTCCCCCTACTACTCAGCATCTCTATTAGAATATAATGACTTAAATCAAATTTCTTTAGCAAGGTGAAACCCAGATGTTTTTAAAATGCAGATTTCTGATGTCACCTTCAATATTGAAGGATAAGCCTCTTTTCCTCTTAAAGCCACATGTTTTTCAGGTAATAGCCTTGCAAGTAGACAGACCTGGAGCACACCAAGGTCACATAGGAGTTCTGTTTCATCGCCCCATGACGGGTGGTACTGGTGAGCAGATGCATAGAAGGCTCTCACAGAATCTGTTCTGGCTGTTTCTCTGTGTGACCATGGAAAAACCACACAATCCTTGAGTCCTTACTTATCTCTAACAGTTTAAAAGCTGTGATTAACTGGATCGGATTTGATCTTCAGTCTTGCATACCTTTTGCAGCCCTTTGTGTACTGGCTGGTGGCTTCATTTCTGGTGACTTCATCACAAACACGATGGTTATGAAGATAATGGACAACCTGAGGGTCCCAGGTGCCCTAGATCACAATGCTGTTGACGTATCAGATCTCTAAAATTTATAGAAAAATAAACTTTAATTTCTGAAGCTCAGGGGTTGTTTTGTTGGAAATCAGGGCAGACCTACTGTTTATCAGAGCTGCTGATGAAAGTTATATCATTTCAAAAAAGTCATGCACATACTTAACTCAAATACAAACACAAAATAAGTAGGTAGTGCCTGTGTTCTTATAATGTGGACAACAAAAGTTAATGCTTTTAACAAAATTTAATGCAGACTTCACAAGCCTGATTCAATTTTAAAAAGTATAAAAAAATTAGACTGAGTGTACATGAGCACCCAATTTTACAGTCACTCTGGCTAGAAATCCAAGCAGATGCATAACCCAAGGACTACTGGCTGTATAACTAAGATGATTTTAATCATATCCGTTTGAACTGAGTCATATTTTCTCGTTACCTATATTTTCCTGAAAGGGAGGATTTACTAAATTAACAAAATTTGGCCTCAAGATGCTACTGAAGAAAACTATATTTGTCACTCTTTCATGGTTTCTAAGGATATACATTCAGTTTACAAATACATTTCTAATAAAACTAGAAATAAAATATCTTAAATTGACATCTTTGTTTAAATTATTGTTTAGTCCATTGCTTTCTCTCATTTATTTATTTTATTCTTGAGCACCCATTACAACAGTTGGCGAACAGATAGGTAAGAATCAAATGCTGTAGTGACAAAGCATGAACTATATACTTAAAAAAATAAATTCTACCACAAGACCAATTATTATTGGAACCTTTTGTGTTACTAGGGAAGAAGTAAGTTACACAAATCATAAAATATACAAATGAAGGTGCTTAAACTTTAGCTATTAATTTTTTAGTTATAAAAAATGTTTTGGGTCCATATAGACTACTAAATTAACAATTATAAAATGCCAATTATTTTCTAAATCACATGCAAACTTTTCAGTTAGTAATTTTGAAGATAATTTGTCAAATCTATTTTAAATAAAATACAACTTGGATTATTTTATGCACATAAACATAATTTTCAATCTAAATAATTCCATGCCTGGAGACGTATAATGCCCATAAGAGTGTGTGTGTGTGTGTGTGTGTGTGTGTGTGTGTGTGTGTCTGTCATTCACTTTAGTGCAAATCATTGCCTTGTGTAATTATAGTTCCGTACAAAATACCTTTCTTTTTTCAGTACACGTAGACAAGCATTCCTTTATTCTCAGCTAGTAGCATCTAGATGCTAAACTAAAGCTTTTTTAAAAATTCTATAATATTAGAATTCAAAAGAACTTTGAAAGCATCCATTCTAGTATCTCATTTTACAGTAAAGATATGGAGACTCAGCACAATCAAGTGACTTGCTCAAACAAAAAAGATACCTTTGACCTGGAATGGTAGCTTAAACCTATAATCCCAGCACTTTCGGAGGCTGAGGTGAGAGGATCATTTGAAGCCAGGAGTTTGAGACCAGCCTGAGCAACATAGTGAGACCTTGTCTCCATAAAAACATTTTTTAAAATAGACAGACACATGCCTGCAGTCCCAGCTACTCAGATGGCTGAGGTAGGAAGATCACTTGGGCCCAGTGGTTTGTGGATACAGTGAGCCATGGACATACCACTACACTCCAGCATGGACGACCATGTCTCCTTTTAAAAATTTAAAAAAAGAAATGCATGTGTGTTTGTGTTATTTAATCATTTCCTCCCCTCAGAAGCTGTCCTGGAATGTATACCCCCATTTTTCTGGTTTTGATGCTTCCCTTCTGTGCCTCCTAAAAACAGGTTATTTGACTGGTTTGTCTTTCATGTCTCCCATTAGACTGTAGGATCCTTGAAGACATGAAATGCTTTGTCCTTATGTTCTAGTATCTGGCATGGTGCCTGCCCCATAGGGTAGTTCCCAGTAAAAGTTTGCTGAATGAATGAAAGAAGTTTCCATGATCAATTTCAAGGTTAGCAGCCTTGTGTCCTCCACAAAGTCTGATCTTTGTCTTATATCACCTGCCTGATAAAAGCAGATTTTAGAACCACAGTACTAATTTTTTCACCTTATAAAAATATTACTTCAATTTTTTAAAATTCCTCTGAAAATATACTTCAAACTATAAAACTTGCTAAAATATGTCATTTCAGTGTTCTTGCTGAATCTTCATTTTCTTTTCCTACTCTTTGCATCTACACAGACTTACAGCCTCCCTATCACTTTCTGACCTTCAAAATGATGAGACCAAAATGATGAGATCTATCACCCAGTCCCTTCAATTCTGCCCCATAAGTTCTAATCTGGTCATTGCTTCGGTCACATAAGCCAGAGGTCACAAGGCATGGCCTCCACATTCCCACAGGGCTCCTGCCCCTCCACCCTAGGCTCTTTTCTATAGAGACTTTGCATGGTTCATGTGCTTACTCCCACTAATGGAGCCAGTCGGTGGCCCATGCTCAGCATTATACCGGACCAAGATGCCCTACCAAGATGCCTGTTTCCCTCTCTTCTCTGCTTTGTGTTTACCTGAATAAGCATGGCAAAGCGTAAATCAGAAGCTTATTCTAAATGTTGCAAAATTTTGTCACATAGGTATTGTTCTAGATAATCCAACACATTGACCTCAAATATGATAGAATCTTACTTCTACAAGAGGGTAAATTGCATATGAGGACTCGTCCAAGCGAAAACAATAATATCACCATTACATTCTTCAGTTTTCACATTTGCTTTTAGTTCTTAAATTCTAGAGTAATAATCATTGCTGCTGACCGGTGTCGGAAGCCATCTCTGTAGGAGCCCTTGGCCACTGACACTATTTCTAAATCAGACAAAGTTGGATTTACCTTCCTTGCTCTATATCTCAGACAGGTAAGACTCAGCAATGTATCCAAGGTGGGCCAATATCAAACATCTGATGGAAGCACTAGGTTGGCAAATGTAAACCCTTTCTTACTTGTGACAAATGAAGCCAGCCTCTTAGAGAGTATCCCTCAGCCATGATATTACATTTTTTCTTGTCCATTACATTATTTCTTAACTTATATTTCTAATATATTAAAATACTTAGTTCATATTTGATGGCTAACTTTGTTGTGTAATCTTAACAATTTTATTTTTCAAGTTGGCTTATTTCACAGAAGCCAAGTCAGCATATTCTCCATATAACTGTAAAAGGTTGCTAGCTATCATGGATATCCTGTGTCTCTCCCCAGCCACATTCTCCTCTAAATGATCTTTCAGAAACTCGTTCACAATGTCGAGTCATACAGCTGATGCCGGAGTTTAAACCCACATCGGGCGATAACATAAGTGTGGCACGATCTGTGTACAGTTGTTGCTAAGCAGAGCCAAGCAGTGCGCTGAAGTACGAACTAGCCATGAGTGTCTTCTTATCTCTCCTGGGGGCTAGACAACCACCTGGCAAGACTCTGCCTGTCTAACCCCCTGACTCTCCTTGGCCTGGCTTTGAATCTCCAGGTGGAGGGAACTGTACCCTACCTTCCCTGGTGCAGCTCAGTACGAAGGAGGGGTCAGGCTTCATACAGAGGCAGACGTCTTTGAAAGGTTTCAGGCAGGATGAGAGGTCAATTAGCAGGTCACTTCTTTCCCACTGCCCCTTTTCTGGAGATGGAGAGGGAAAGTTCACGCAGAGTGGCTAGATGTATTTCTTGCCCAGACACTGTGCTTCTCTCTCAGCTTCCTCCAGCATGCTCACCTTCATCCAAATTCCCAGAACTTTGTTCCATTGGTTCATCTGTTCACAACTTGAGCTCACACTCAGTGAAAGCCACTCAACAGCCCAGAATAACCCCACAGAAGCTAATCTTCCTACTCCTCGGGAGAGGGAGTGCCTGTTTTTTCAGAACTCACTACTACCAGGGTTGAAGGATCACTCAGCAGCAGAGTTTAGACTGGTATTTGAGAATATTCCACCAGAGAGCTCCATGAGGGGTGACTATCAACTAGGGACAGTTCCCCCATGTCCCATGAAGAGCAGTACAAGCTGCACTACAGAACCTTCCTGGACGCAAAGGTTTTCTACACCTCCCTGGTCCTCACAGAGTCAGGCAGAGGCCCGGCCATAGCATCTCACACTTCAGAACAGACCTCTTTGCAGGGTTGGATGTTTCTGTCTCTAGGAAACCAGTGAGGCCTGAGAAGTCGCTTTCTTACTAAGGCATTAAGTGTTTGGTAAGTGGTGCGACGTTAACCAGTTGATTTCCATTGTTGATGTGTGTTGAATGTAGAGATTGCTTTCTCTTTTTGTTATGGTTTAGGCCTCCCTGGGTTCTACACCAACCCTGCTAGGATCCCTGCATGGGCTGATGGGGTATACTCTCTCAACCACACCCCTTCTGTCTCCTACTGATCATGGCCTCAGGATGTCCAGCTCTCTGAGACCTGCTCCTCAGCTCCTCCAGCAAAGACAAAGTTGAGCAGACTTCACCCAGCCCCTCACCCATCACCCTCTGCACACCCTTTTCAAACGGCAGAGCAGACAGACTAGGACCACATTGTCTAACTTAACGGCCACAAAAGGTTTTGCAAATCTTAAAAAGCTTGTTCAACAGGTACAATAATGCCTATGCCACAACTTTATTATATTGATTAAATAAAACATTGAGGTTTCTGTCCCTAACATGGAGCATGGTGCATAGTGGTCCTCAATAGATGTTTGTTGAATAAACAATGACAGGGCAAGGATGCTGGTGCTGGCACCGCCACATCAACCCGCTGCTGATGAGAAGCCTTCAGCACTCCATGTTTGATTTTGTTTCTTGCTGAAGCTCCTGCCTGTCTTTATCCTAATCAGTCATGTAATTGATTGGCTTAGATTTTTGTTTTGCTTCTCATATCTTCTTCCGAGAATTGAGTTTGAATATAATTGCAATAGGTCACGCTACCTTTTTTTAAAAATGTATCCACTATGCAGGTTTGAGAACTAGGGTGACATGAATGTTATATGTAAATGTATGTAAATGAGTATGCTAATGTCTTTGCTTTATTGCAGCATGTTTCAGTGAGCCTGTCCCTTGTCACATTGTCACAGGTTAGTCCACCAGGGAGCTGGGTGCCCCTCACATGCTCAAGATTTGGGCATATTAATTTCCCTGCTGAAACCAATCTGATTGCTTTTCTCAAAGGATCTCACAATTCCTCCATGCTATTCCAGTTGAGAAATCTCATTGGGTATCTTCCAAATTATCTGTGTCTTTTTTACATAGAAATCAGTCTATCTATTTCTTACATATTCTAGTTTTGAAATTGATTTTAATTCGATAAATATCCTTAGGTGCTCTTTTGTGCAAAATACCACATGAGGTAAACACAATGCAGGCCTCGCATTCAAGGATCTTGTATTTCATAAGCAGGAACCACATTAGAGATAGAATCTGATCCACAAATGAAGAACATTGTGTGTGACCGTTCATTTGGGGGATGCACTCCAGCATTTTGAGAAGAACCTGACTGGCAGAAGTATGCCACTCTGCGTTCAAACTATGCTCTGCAAAGCCCAAGGTTTCGAGGCGGCACTATGGCAGACTCGGGAAGCAACCATAGCTGAGTCCTCAGGGCCCTATGCCCTCCTGTACTCCATTCAGAGTGTCCGAACTTCCATCTTATAGATTGGGTTTCTCCATAAAATTTAAAAAGCAAAAAACACCTACAATGAAAAAAATCTCAGTGTGCAGAGTGTCTTAGACTGCAGTGGAGGCAATGAGACAGTCCTGGGCTGAGACAAGGCTGGACTCAGACAGTAGTGGTGAGACAGGTAGAACACAACCCACGAGGCCTGAGAATCATTTCAGAGCTAAGACTGAAAAGATGCCAGAACTTTGCAATTGATTGAAAATGAAAAGGAGAAAGGGAGGATTCTGGCTTGAGGAAAACTGGAAAATCATTGATGATATAGACAGCAGTGTGAAATCAGAACTGGTTCATTGATTAGTTGGTAGTGAAAGGACCCAAACATGAGGCATTCCTGGGTGTCTGGGTAGGGAAGGAAGGCTGACATTTGAAATTTGAGCATAGAAGCTTTGACAGAATAATGTTTAAAAAAAAAAAAGGCAGGCCTGGAGATAAAGACTTATGAGTTGTTTAATTAGAGGTAAAAGTTACACTCATGCAGTGGATGAATGTAGATTCTCAAGAACAGATTCATGACAACATTTTAATTTGGTGGAGGGCGAGGAGAAATAGAAAGTGCAGTTTGAAAATTATCAAGTGAATGTATCAGTCAAGGGAGGAGGGAATTTCAGGATCAATGGAATGACCAAGTAGATAAAATAGTATAGAAAGAGGAAAGAAGAATGAGAAAGTGCTCCTGGATTCAGTGGGTCTGGGTGCCTCTTCTTTTCTTTCTTTAAATTATTTTGTTTATAATTGACACATAGCAACTGGAAGAATAAGTTCTGGTATTCTATTACATGGTAAGGAGACTCTAGCTAATAATAAAGTAATATATATTATATATATTTCAACATAGGTAGGAGAGAGGATCTTGAATGGGTGCCTTTTGAGAAATAATTTCAGTTAGAGTAGTGGCAGATAAAATATGTTAATTTTTAGATTATAGTCAAGAGAAAAAATTCAGAATTATTTGAAATTGGCTTTTGTTTTGAGGGGAGTATTTTAAAATCAATGTAAAATATCTTCTCAAAAGAGAGTCCAACTTTTCCACATATAAAAAAAAACCCACAAGCTGGCAAAATCCTTCTGCCCTGAATTTTTGTCTGAATCAAGGAACTTTAAAATCAAGTAATTTCAAAGGTGCTTCATCCAATGAATGGTGTATAATTTTAACATTGCTTTATATTTTCTGCAACAGAAAGACCTTACCTCAGGTAATACATTGTGCATTGATCTTAATGTCAATGTTTGAAAGAATTAGTGACCACTAATGCAGACATTCTTGTGTGTCAGAGGACCACGTAGTCCCAGATATGAACCTCTGAGAAGGAGAAATTTCCTCGGTGGAAGGGGGCAATGCATTTGACCACTTTTTCAGGCTTTGCTCCATCCAAATACTTAGTACTCTGTATTGTTTGGATGAAAATAAATACATGAATTAATTAATTAAATGAGATTTTAAAAAGACATTGTCTTGTCAGGTCAGGAGCCTATGTTTTGGGTCTTCTCTGGATCATGAAGGTACAAAGGAACAATTTTCACCTCGGCCAGGTTCCTCTGAAGCCAGAGGTGGGAGCTTCCGTCCACACTTACATACTGATCCACTTCGTTGGAGAGGATTTATGCAAGCATCTTCAAGTGGAGAAAAAAAAGAAAGTTTGTCCACACAGTTTCAGATAGACCCCAGGAGCACACATAGACCCATCAGTGGACAATTCTCAGGCAGCATCCAGGCAGCTGTTGTGAAATGTCTTCTCCCCTTCTTTTGACAGTAGTTTTGTGCATGGCTGGGATGAACAGCTAACGGGAGGGTCTGCATAGTCTACTGAGGGTGGCAGCTTGTACTAGAGGGGTGGATTTCAGGAGCACCTAGCACTGGCCTCATGTCCCTCCCACTTCTCTCTTCTCTTTCCTGTCAAGGGGACCTCACCTTATCTCCCCCAGGGCACAGTTTAAAATTGTCTGACTCACTTTCTACTCTGTTTCATTGATAAAGATGGTGGTAACACACCTTTTGTAGTGTCAGAGACCAATCCAACAATTATCACAGAAAAAGGTTTCTTTCCTAGATAGGAAAATTACCCAGTCTTGGTCATAGTAGTGAAACCCGAATATGAATGACATTGGACACACCAGCCATTAGGTATTTGTGGCTTAGTCTCATGCTATACTTTAAGATAAATAAATAAGTAAATGCTTTAAGATAAAATGTCTCCGCCAGTCTTTGGTCACAGGTTGTCAGCCGACCCATCTTCTATCACATTTGACTGATTTGATCATATCAACTTGCAAGCTGAAATCCATTATTTTTGGATGGATACATAAGAACAAAGAATTGCTGTTATGCACTCACATATTGTATATCTTTCCAGCTGCAGAGAGATAGATTAACAGGAGAAAAGAAAAGGTTGAAATATCACTCAATATTAGTTCTATCATCATCTAAAGCCTGAATGTGTATGCCCTTTTGTTTTAAAACAACTACTTAGAATGAATGCTATGGAATTCTGAATCTGCTGAGGAAAACAGCTATCCCATAAAATAAGGGCACTTAAATTTATATAAGAAGACCTTAACCAACTCAGGGTGTAAACTCCAGTTTGTCAGACCATTTGGAGATGGATGCCAGCCTCCGAGACATGTGTTCTTCACTGTTTGGAGAGAGGAAGAATTCCACTTGTATCCTGGCAGAAATCCCTCCCAATTTGGAAGGAATCCTACATACCGTCAGTAGATGCATGCCTGTAGGGTTGCCATAGCAAAGCAAGGCCATATTTAACCAACATTCTGAGGTTATTCCTTTTACAACCAATGCACTGTGCCCACACACCCGAGTGAAGTGCAGACATCTGCCAAGACGTCTTCTTAGCAGACACCAGCCCTGAGGTTTTTAGCCCATTTTGTGCTGGCTTACTCTCAGAACATTTTTGGAGCTGCTGCTTATTTGGGTGCCCGTCTGCTGCACAAACATGATGTGTTGGTCATAGTAGGATCTCAGGAAACCAGCCCATTTAACACATGCAGATAAAAGTCACATTCCCTGTCCCCCTCTAAGTGTCTAAAGACCAGTAGGTCCTCAGCAAACTGAAAAAAATGACCTATGTGTTAGAAAACATGTCCCAGATGACCCCACCCTTTGTTTTCCAGAAAGAACAGAGAAAGTCAGGCCCCAGGGGGCTATTTTAAAATAATCTGTGTCACTCACTTCCCAACTTAAACCCTTTTAAAAACCTCCTGCCACACTCAGAATCAAGCCTTGACCCCATTCTGGGTTATTAGATGCCCATGATGACCTTTCCCTGCTCACCCTCTGACCTCACCCACCCCTGCTCTCTCCAAACTCCAAGCCCACTGGCATTTTTGCCCCTTTTCACTAAATCTCTTTCTCTAGGGTCTGTGCACTTGTTGTGTCCTTTGTCTGAAAATTTCTTTGCTGACTTCTCATTCAGTAGGAACCCAACTCCCCATATCTAAAGTGGCCCTTCCAGAAGGATGTCCATTTGGCCTTGCTGGTCATTCCCTTCTTAAGCGTCTGTCTGCCTGCACTTATTAGATGGAACTTTTATGAAGATAGAGACTTCCCAATCCAGTTCACAGTGTTCTGCTGCCTGAGGCATGAAGTGCTCAGTGCCTGTGGAGTGAAGATTCCTCGTTCTTCTGGGAGGGGCTGATGGAACACAGTTGGGGTCCCTGGAGTTGAGTTCTTATTTTACATCAATACCAAATAGACTTTGGCTAATTACCACCTGTTCTCACTCAGAAGCAAACCCTGAGCATATACCATAATACTATAAGAAAGGGATTGGCAGTAGCTGGAAACTTCCCGGGGTGGGGTTTGGGGAGGTACGCTTCATCAATAAGGGAACCTGATCTCAAACCAGGTGAAGTGGGGACCAAAGGGAAGCCCAAACTTTACCTGTACGATGACCATTTGTATACCGCATCCTGAATTGTACCCCACATCTTAAATAAAATGTTTTAAAAATCTATGTTTTGAATATCAAACACTAAAGAAGGATTAGGAGACAATTTTGGAGCATGTCTTTTACTTTCCAATAGGAAAAGGCTCTTAGATGCCTCATAAAATGTAGAAGATATAAAAGACTGATGAATACAACTAGCTAAAAGTTTAAAACTTGGATACAAGAAAACTTTGTTAAAAAAAAAAGTTAAAAGACCAGCAGTAAGCTTGGCAGAACTATAATATGGGAAGATTAAATATCCCGAATACATACAAACAACGTAGTAAAAAAGATAAAAGTAGTTAGCTAAATCATAGAAGAGAAAGTAAATATGTCTAATAACAACAATATTTTCAGACTCAAGTAATCTGCAAAATACAAATGTGCCATCAAATCAGCAAGTCTGGCAATGCCAAGCATTTCTAAGAGTTGGGAAATGTGCACGTTCATGCACTGATTATAAATTGATGAGAACACCTTGAAGGGCAACTTGCCAGCACTGGTTAAAATTTTAAATATTTTTCTGTCCTTGAGAAATATAGGAATGTGTTCATAAAAAGAGACACATACAAAAATTTTATTAGAGCATTGAGTGTTTGGTGAAAAAAATAACACCTTGAATTTATATCAAGACATGATAGTTTTACAAACTAAGTGTTGTCGTATTATGGAATAATAGCCACCACCAATTATGAAAATTAAGGTACAGCCTAATACACTGGCATGCAAAGGTTACCAACTAAAACTGAAAAAAAAGCAGAAGAATTTGTACAATATAACATTTATGTTAAAAGATAAAGTAATTCTAGTGTTTACATATGTGGTAGGGCTAAGGGTATGGTGGCCTTTGTGTAAAGTTATGTGAGTTTGTGTGTTCATGTGTGTAGAGATGTGTGAAACAAATACAGGTAAAACTAATAAAGGTGTTTTATTAGGGAAGGGAAAGACATGGATCTAAAGGGATGTGAGTGGTACCTGTGAGGTCCGAATCCTCCACACTGAGAATATATTCTGAACCCCTGGGCATGGATACCAAATCGGTTCCCTTGTCTAAGTGACCTTGGACATCTTACTTGATCTTGCCTAAGTTCCCCAAATGAATTTTCTTTTGTGAGAAATGGATACAAAGCTAACCTCACATGGAAGCCAACATCAACTATTGTATTAAGGCAGGAAGATATTTTGAACCCAAGTGAAAATCTATCTTCTCCGTCTGTCTCACCAATCCATCAGCTGCTTATTCCAGACCTATTTAATTGTCCCACGCAAATAGAGATGTGGAAAGCAGTACCCTCTCTAGGAGGAACTCTCGAACTCTAAAACAAAGCACACATGGTGTTGAAAATTGGCAGGATCTCTTTCCCAGCCTCTTGCACAAACTAAAAGCTCATTAATTTTGGAGAAGCTGTGGATCTCTGAGACAAACAATACGTGAAGTGACAGAATCCATCTACCAAGGCCAGTCAGAAAGGGACACAGTCCAAGCCCTGGGAAAATATCATTTGTGCCTGGGACCCATTCCTACTTCTTGAGGATTTGAAGGGCTAATAATTACTCATTAACTTTATAGCATGCACATTGCAATTTAAGGCTTATAACTGAAAAGCGTGGATCAGATAAGCTGCCTGGACAGGCCAAATCTGAGCCAAAGTGTTCAGAATTCCTTGTTCGTAAAAAAAAACAAAAAAACAGCTCATAATCCAAACAGACTCTGCCCATATGGAATGTGACCTTCACCCTGCTCCAACCTAACAGTCAATAAGTTACTAGTGACTAATTCAGGTCCTTCTGTTGATATTCCTTTGCCTCTCGCTCTGCTTCTACCTCCAGAACAACCAGCTAACAAGGCAGTGAGACAGCTCTAGGATGCACCGGTCTCTATCTGTAATCCAAAGTGATCAACTCCATTTTCTGCCATGACCTTAGCTGGTGTCTGTGAGATAGACAACAAAAACAGATACGAAAGCCAAAAATAAAACTATTATCTCTGCCCTAGAATATTTGCGATTAAAAAAAGAAAACCAAACCTGCTAACGTCTGTGAAGTCTTAAAGTCAGAGTCCACATGTTTTAGGTCTAAACTGTCTTCTTTTGCAGACGTTACTCTTTTGAATTCCATGTCGAAAATCAATTATGTGCATATGTATACATTTATGTTTGTGTGTTAAAGGTATGAATAGTAGAATGTAAGCTTAATTTTAAGAGTGGAGTACTTATGTACAAAACATAGACATCTGCATTCACTAGATTAGCATGTTCTTAATACTTTTAGGAGAGACAGGCACTTACACAAAGATAACAAAATAAATCCTTAGAGGTCCAAAACTTTGAAGAATATAAATAAAACAGAAATGTAGTCTCTGCCCTGGAAACTGAATGTTCACACACAGGAAGAAAGTCGACATGTGGTCAATTGGACTAGCCAAGTTTCATTCAACACCTACTAGACAACAATAGGCTTTGCTCCTTATATGAAAAAGATACTTTTATAAAATTCCAATGTCCAGCCACAAGTTGCCTTTTATGGATTAGTATTTAGAGTGGGTTCCTTTCATTTACACATCTTCTCACCTGCTCAGCTCCTAAGAAGTACCAGGACTGTGGCTGATGTAAAGTGAATGTACAAGACCCAAAGCTTCACCTTAAATAAGATATCCAGGAAGTCAGGCTCATACTTGCCGTGAGAGTATCTGGCACAGGGAGTGATATCAGCTGACTTCATTTGTTCAGCCAGGCCTGCTGTTGCATTTGGCCATAGACTAGTCATAAATAAGGTCAAAAAAGAAATTGTTACAGACTTCATGGTTCTAATACGAACCCTTTGTACTTTTGAATGAGACATTGTTCTCAAATAAGTCAAATAAAACACAATTTTCTAGAGTCAGCAAAGAAATATTGGGCAACTTTTATTTGTGTATGAACCAGTGTCTCCCAAAATATGTTCCGTAGAAACTTCCACCCACAGCATGTAAAAATTGGTGCTACATAAAAGAAAAAGTATAAGTATTCAGTTATATTCAGGGTGTCAGCAAAGATAGTTTTTTTTTAGTGAAAGCCTTCTCAGATGCTTTAAGACTTCATTAAGTACTACTTATCTCTACGAGGAGGATAAATGTTCAGTCTTTTATATATATATTTAATCACAAAATCTACTGTCATGGACTACCCTGTGACTAGTATTCTACAGAATGATTTTGGAAAACAGATTCAGGAATTCTTGGGAAATTCTGATTTCTGCTACTTAGTATTATAATAATCTTGAAAAGTCAGTCATTAAAAAAAAAACAAACAAAAGCAAAGCAACCTGCCCAAGAACACAAACTGTGGCTGTGAAGAAGCTGGGTTGAAGTTCCAAAATTCTGTCTTATAGGAGCAGAATTTATGTGGAGTGTTTCCTAGAACATAATGTACTAAGCTTGGAAACTATTCAGAGGTACATGCAGGTAGATCTACAATAGGATAGTGGAATAAGACAGTGTGGCTACATTAAAAGAGGAACACAGAAATTAATTAACATAAAATCAGTAATAATAAAAACTCTTAATAATCATGAAAATGAAAGGTGATGAAGAGATTCAGGAGGCAGTTAATAGTGTTCGGCCTTATTTTCATGAAGAGCTTTCTGAATTGGTTTCTTTAATGTTTACATTTCATATAAGTGTATAATATATGTGTTATATAGACACACATAAGCAATACAATGATTATGGTCTAATTTCTGCCTCTTGTCAAAATTAAGTTCTAGTTTAATAGAATTGAAAATCTCCAATATCATCATTAGATTAGCATTATTAAGACAAGAAACCATGACTCAACCTGTAATCCCAGCACTTTGGGAGGCCGAGGTGAGTGGATTGCCTGAGTCCGTGGGTTCGAGACTAGCCTGGGCAACTTGGCAAGCCCTCGTCTTTACCATAAATCAAAAATTAGCCAGGAGTCGTAGCACGCACCTGTAGTTCCAGCTACTTGGAAGGCTGATGCAGAAGGATCACCAGAGCCCAGTAAGTCGACGCTGGGATAGCCATGAGTGTGCCACTGTACTCCAGCCTGGGCAATAGAGTGAGACTTCAACTCATAAAAAAAAAGTCAAGGATCCTAACTAATGATAAGTCCCCTTTTGTACTAAGAATTTAATATTAGCCAGAATGTGTAAATGTTTGGGAGCCATCTCAGGAATAACAGCAGCATCAGCAGCACTCCTAAGAATGCTGTGCAACAATGGTACAGAAAGCTTAGAAGCTAGAGTACCTATGCCAATTTCCACTGCTATGCACAGGCATTATCAACATTTGCATTTATTTTTCTGCCAATATTTGTTCATGTCTATTGTGTTTTTATTATAATTATATCATACTTATGATTTTGCAGCCTAAGTTTTTTGCAAAGCCACGTTATAAGTGTTTAAACATTGCTATAGAGTCTTCATAATTACTTGTTTTACTTGGGGAGGAAAGACTTGCATTTCTTGGGCACTTGTTATATGTGGAGTATTTTGTGATCACCACATTGGATATACCCCACGACCTAACATCAAGGTGTTAATGCCCTCACAGCATTAATGGGGGGTTATGGGACTCCGAGCAGCTAATGACTGGTTGGCAGCTAATCAAGCCAGATCTACAGCCAACTTTGTTTGACAAATCAAAGGTCCTCTCATTCATGCTAGGAAATGGATTTGTGCTTGTGTTCCAGGCACCCTTATTTTATTTGATAATGCCCTCATAGCACAAGAGTAGTGATACTGGCACATTGTTGCAATTGTTTCTTTCTACTATCAGTTATTGTTGCTAATCTCTTACTGAGCCTAGCATGCAAATTAAATTGCAAAGCTTTCCCATGTGGTTGAGTATCTGGATTGGTTTCAGTGATGTGTTCTACTGAATACCTTTTGCAAACCTGAGAAGGTGGAGAGTGCTACAAAAGGAAGTGGTGAGTGAACTGCAGGTGAGCTGAGGTGCTGCTGGCCTCAGTAGTGCTAGGAGAAGCTGGGCGTGAGTGCTCTCCAGGGTGATTCTCATGCTGAGTCCTAAGAGGCCATGAATAAAACAACAGCTCAACCCATGTTCCAACCTGTGACGCTGGCTCAGTGTGAAGCCCCAGGTGACCCAATGTGCTTCTTCACCCGCTGTCTTGAAGGGGAGACAGCACAGCTGTCGGTGGGCCTGTGGACTCACTTATTAGCAAGATTTTAATATCACCTTCTTTAAATTGTAATATAAGCAGGTAGACGCTTTTTAATTGCCATCTGTGTAGTAAAATCCATACTAAGGAAATTCGGGTCTGCTTTAATTAGCTGTTCACTGGTTGATTATGTCACAGTGTCATAGCTGAGATTGGCAGGAAATGCAGACACTTAGGTGCATGTAATGCTTGGTCCTAAGTGGCTTCATATTTCCATGTGATCGAGACAAGTACAGATGTGTAGGCACACATATATTTCTGTTTTATTGTTTTACTTTTCTATTCAGCATGCCAGCTTCTTTCTGCCTCTTCATTCTAAATACTATTTTTGTCTTTTAAGTTCTTCTTTCTCAAACGTTTCTCTGTTTGCTCACACATCAGCAGCCACAGAGAGCCATGTTAGAGAAGGGGACTGATTTTCCTATTTCTGTCTACAGAACTGTACCTCTGAGGAGCTGTCCTGACTCAGCATTATTTAGGAAAGCGAGCAGCACCATGGCATCTGTGAGAACTCTGGAGTTAGGATGTTGTGCACTTCCCCATTATAAATTCCCAAGGGGCCTGGCTTTGGGTGCTAAACAGGTAGAAGGAGGAATTTCTCTGCTCATGGCTCCAAGTTCTCAGACATACCTTCCTGGCCAACCTTCCTGAAATAGCCGCTTCCTGTGCCTTTCCATGTCCTTACTCTGTGTTCTATGTTGCTCTGACCTCTATTGTACTGTTTTCCTTTTCTGGCTAGGCTATAAGCTCCTAGCATCTCTCCCCCAACACATCAAGTGCCTGTGTATTTGTTTGCCTTCCCTGCCTAGACTGTGAGTGCCAGAGAGCAATGACTTTGTCTGGTTACATCACAGCGGTGTCCCCAGCACCCAAATACCTGACATGAACAAAGCTCTTGAGTGAATCAAGGTACGTAATCCTTAGAAGACCTTGGCTGAACCAAAATAGATGTAAATTTTACTCTTTAAGTTGACACTTCATTAAAGGAAACAGTTGATGAGGCACATCCTTCCAGGTTATCAGCCCGTCATCAATTCTTTGTAAGCTTCTTTTGTTTGGCTGTCATCAGATTGCAGTGAGCCACACGACTTTGGAGTCATAACTATGTCTGTGGTTGGATTCCAGATGGGCTGCTTGCTAGAGCCTAATTTTGCATGGGTTATGGCACACCTGCAAAATAGATGAAGGGGGACTGCCTCACAGGTTTGTTGAAGGGACTGGGTAAGTTACATGCAAGATGGTATCTGGTCTGAAGCCCAGAGCCCAGTAGACATCCTGCAGGTGGGTTGGGCAGTGTTTCCTGTCCCCTCCTTTCCTTGCCTTCACATACTTCTCTTTCCTTCTTTGTTTCACCATGTGGTTTTCTCTTTCTCCTAAGCAATTTCAAAGCCACAATTCTCTTGAGTTTGCCAAGAACGCTGTAATTTATGTAATGTTTGGCACACTCACTATTACCAAGAGCTCTGATGTGTGCATTACCTGGATGGTACAAAGACAGTCCTGTGATGCTCCCTTTTTACAGTCGAGAAGATGCAGGTGCGTGGATGAGGTGGCTTTCCAGATCACCTGGCTGTTGGAGGAAACTCCCTCATCTTTAAAGCACAGTGAAGACAACCCTTTAGGAGAGGGGAGGAGTAGATGAGACGTGATGCTGTTGGTAAGCAGTGACCCGAGTGCTACACACCTTCTCCTTTTTCATTACTGAGATTCCTGGGAGGCCATGTCTAAAGGCCCCACTGTCGCATCCACTCTCACCAGCATATGTGTTTTCAGGCCACACTGCCCCTTTGTAAATCCACAAGTCCACATTTATGCTCTGTTGTCACCATGATCTTTGATGCCCAGCACATAAGTGCCAGCCCAGCTAGATAACTTGTGTTTTAAAATAGAGTCCACAGTGTCACCCTAAAACATGATTTTGATCTTAGGGCTGTGCCCCACCAAGGCATCCAAGAGCCTTTGTACAGAAGGGAATAACAAAAGTCAAAACTGTTTCATTCGACATCCAAAAGCCCTGTGCCCTGACTCACCAGTGCCTCCCTCCCCAGCTTCTTCTCTACCTCTTGCTTCTCCCCAGCCTAAGTGCTGCCAGGCCCTGCCCTCCTTTTCCGGGGAGTCCCAGGGGAATCTTCTTTCCTCCGTGTCTGCTGCATCTCTTCGTGCCCTCTGCTCCTCGGATTCTAACCCTCTCTTACTCATTCTAGCACTGCCACTCACTGCCCCGCCTTGCTGACTGTCCTTTGACCTAAATGCATCTTATCTGCATTCGTTCCGGAGCTTCCATGAGCTCCAGGCTCTGTGCTAAGTGCTCGGGTTATGAATCAGAATAAGACAGGTGCCTGTGCTGGAAGCACAGACACAGATGCTGGCACTCCCAAGAAGTTGCCAGCAATAGACATCTGTGCTCCTCACTGCCGGTAGTGGGCCAAGAGGAAAGAGGATGGAAGACCTCCTTGCCTTCTGTCCAGAGATCACCTCCCACCCTCTCCGTTGACTTCAAGTCCGTGGTTGAGAGCGTGTTACCCTGCACACGTTTTCTACCAAGATGGCTGATTTTTATCAGCAGTGGAGGGTGGATTATCATGTTTACCAAAGCACAGGGCTGCTGTGAGCCTTAATTAAGTCACTGTTTGGAAGGAACTTGGAGATCACCCATGGAAGGTGGCTTGCAAGTCCAGGGGCTGGTTATTAAGGTATGAAATCCCCACTTTGCCACCAGATAGAGGCAGCTAAACTCTTCCTGACATCTCAGGAGAGAAATAAGATTCCTGTACATCCACCCCAGGGGAAAAAATGAAATAACAGGAGGCACTTTACTTGCTCTCAAATATGTTTATTTTCATTTAAAGGCAGCAGCCTATCTGTTCTTGACCTGGGTCTTCCTCGTCAGTTAGTTATTATTTCCCAGGCAAATTGGATTCATTAAAGAAAAGTGCAGGCATCCGAATGTCTGGTCATATGGATGGACTTCCAGCAAGATCAGATACTGTGATGCATGTCGTGAAGATGCCTTAGCCATTCATGTATCTTAAGAGGTTTATGTGGGAAGGACTCCACCTGTGACCTGAAGTCAACAACTTGGAGATAGACAAGGTCTTTGTGCAGCACATAATGGACATTTTTCAGGAACCACAGGGGTATTTTGTGTTGACAGAATTCGGTTACTTTTTAGAGCCCACCCAGGCCAGCAGGGCTCTCACTTTTCCATGCAGTGGCAGAACACGGCAAAACGGTCAACTGTGGTCAGATGCACTCTCAGACGCTGTTGCTGATGGACAGTGAGCTTGGCCCAGAGCAGAAGGGCCAAGCTCACTGCCCATCAGAAGGGTCATGCAGATTCTCGAGAGTCATCCTAGCACCTAAAATCCGGGAAGAAACAATACCTGGGCCCTATGGAAAACTGAGGCATGCATGGAGTTTGTTCCATCATGGTTCAGGATGTTTGGGTTGGTTCACTCATAACTACTGAGTATTTCTCAAAATGTCTAATGAATATCTTCAACAATGTTATTGAGATATAATTCTCCCATTGAAAATATACAATTCTGTGGGTTTGGGTATAGTGTCGTCTCCCTTGTCCTTGAGGAATATGCTCCAAGACTCCTAGTGAGTCTTGAAACCGTGGATGGAGACAAACCCTCTATATACTATGTTTTTTCCTATACACACATACCCATGATACAGTTTAATTTATGAATTAGGCCCATTAAGAGATTAGTAACAATAACTGATGATAAAAGAAAGCAATGCTCTTGTGCTATGGTGGCTATTCTCAAATAAAATAAGGGTGACTTGAGCACGAGCCCTGCAATACCTCACGGTTCATCTGGCAACTGAGACAGCTACTACATGACTAATAGGCAGGGGCTTCATATAGCATGGATATGCCAGACAAAGGGTTGATCCTTGGCAGGAAGGAGCAGGACAGCAGGGGATTTCATCACAATACTCAGAACAGCACATTATTTGAAATTCATGAGTAGTTTACTTCTGGAATTTTCCACTAAATATTTTGGGACCACAGTTGACCTTCAGTATCTGAAACCTTTGAAGCAAAACCATGAATAAGTGAGTCTACTGTATTCACAGATGTGTGCAAGTATCACCATTCAATTTTCAAACACTTCCACCATCACAAAAACAAACAAAAAATGCTTGCTCCCTTCAGCTAGCTCGCATACCGACTTCCTCACCCTTCGAGCCCTCAGCAATCACTTACCCTTCTGCCTCTAAAAGTTTCTCTACTCCAGACATTTTGTATAAGTGAAATGATATGATATGTGGTCTTTTGTGACTGACTTCTTTCACTTAGCATATGGTTTTAATCTTCATTTATGTTGTAGCATGTATGACTACTCTATAACTTTTTTTGGCAGAATAATATTCCATTATAGGCATAAACCATATTCTATGTACCCATTCATCAGTTGATGGAAATTGAACTTGAGTCCCCATTTTGGCTGTCATGAATAATGTTATGATGAAGAGTCATATTTTTTCTGTGAACATGTGCACATGTTTTTATTTCTTACCTAGGAGTAACATTTCTGGGACATATAGTCACTGTGTTTATAGTGACTTGAGGAGCTACCAGATTGTTTTCTAAAGTGGATGCACTGGAAACATCCTCACCAGCAGGGTATGAGCATTCTGATTTCTCCCCATCCTCATAAATAAACTCTTACTATCATCTGACTTTTTGTTTTTGGCTATCCTAGTGGGTATGAAGTGGCTTCTTACTGTGGTTTTTATTAGCATTTCTGATGACTAATAATATCGATTATCTTTTCAAGTGCTTAATATTGTTTCACTTATCTTCTATGGAGACATGTCTATTCGGATTGTGTTTGAATTGAGTAATTTGTCTTTCGATTGTTGAATTGTAAGAATTCCTTATATAGTCTGGATATAAATCCTTTATCAATATATAATTTGTAAAATCTCCTCTTCATCTATAGGTTGTCCTTTAACTTTTTTTATGGTTTTGTAGCACAATTTTTTCATACCATTTAGTTAAGAATCTCTTCTTGCCAAATTAAAAATCATTAAAATTTAAACCCCTATTTTTTTTCTAAGAGTTTTATAGTGTCAGATCTTACATTTGAGGTTTCGATCCATTCTGAGTTCATTTTTGTGGATGGTGTGAGACAGGGGTCCAAGTTTCTGTGTTTGCATGAGGATACCAAATTGGTTACAAGGCTATCCTTTCTCTTTTGAACGTCTCTGTCATTCTTGTGAAAAGTTCAATAGCAATAGATATATAAATTTATTTCTGGACTATCAATTGATTCCACTGATCTCCATGTCTATCCGTATGTGGTACCACTCTGTTTCGATTACTGTTGCTTTGTAGTAAGTTCTGAAATAGGGAATCATGAGCCCTCCTACTTTGTTTTGTATGCTGTTAACTGTGGTATGTAGTCTGAATCTTAAAGACCACAAATCTAATAAGTAGAAAAGCAGAAATTTAAACCTTGCTATTTTTATGATACAACATTTTTAGAAGAGGTAACTGAGCCATCACTGACTAGTTGCAGTGACCAGAAATGTATCAAAAGATACCCAGATTTGACCCAGCATAATGAACCCATGGGTACAGTGAGCAGACAGCAGTGGAGTGGCACCTTCAAGCGTGCCCTCCATCTTGGCATGCTGCCATGGCAGTCAGCAGACCCTGCCTACACCCAGCTGGCACCTAACTGCCTCCCCACCACATTGTATGTTCACAGCCAAGAAGAATTACCAACACAAAGGCAGCCTCCAGCCTCCTAGCTTATAACTTATTGGATTGCCCTTCACAGGCCATTACATCCTTCTGAATGTTTTTACTTTAGATTTGAAGAATCATGGTTCCCTGATCCCTGTACATCTGTACATCTTACCTGCTACAACCTCTATATAGAAAAGCAGCTAAGAAGCACTGGTGTATTCTCTATTTTATCCCACAGATACCCAATACATGAAAGCAAAGTTTTTGAACAGACTCAGAATAAACTTAAAAGTGTAATGGAGGTTGGTTTTGCTTATGAGGTCTGATAATTAAGTTCATAAACTTGCCGCTGTGCGCTTACATTGGCAGCACAGTACAAACAACTTGGTAAGGCTTCGTAACCTTGGAATATCCATGTCTCAGAGCTATGTTTGTGTCAATGTGTGGTGGTGTCTTGCTGAGCAAAGTTCATTATTGTTGTTGCATGTTTCTGCATGCTATCACAAGAATGTCAAAGATGAATCAGAGCAAAGAACAGACATTAAATTTCTCATTAAACTTGGCAAGAATGGAAGTGAAATCAGGGACAGGTTAGTCCAAGTTTAAGGGGGATAATACCATGAAGAAAATGGTCATGTACAAATGGATTAAACATTTTTCTGAGGGGAGAAAAAGTGTCACTGATGAAGAGAGGTCGGGATAGCCAGTAACCTGCCGCATTGATGAAAGCATTACAAAAATTTGTCAAAGCATACATCAAAATCATTGGCTGACTGTGAGACGCATAACAGAGCAAATGAACATTGATAAAGAAACAGGAAAATCTTAACTGAAAAACTTGGCATGAAAAAGGTCTTGAAAGAGCTCTTGCATCACGACAATGCACCAGCTCACACAGCACTGTCTGTGAAGGAGTTTCTAGCCAGTAAACAAATATCTGTATTGGAATACCCTCCCTACTCACCTGATCTGGCCCCCAGTGATCTGATCTGACATAAAAATAGAAACATATATCCATGGAATAGAATAGTAAGCCCAGAAATACATTCAAACACATATGGTCAACTAATTTTTCACAAGGGCATCGATAGGACACAATGGGGAAAAGATGGTCTTTTCAATAAATGGTGCTGGAAAACTGGATTTTCACATACAAAAGAATAATATTGGACCTTTATCATATATATATTCAGCTGAAAATACATAAACGTCCTAAATGAAAGACCTGAGACCATAAAACTCCTAGAAGAAAACCTAAGAGAAAATCTCCTTGGCATTGGCCTTGGAAATCAGGCTACGAAACCAAAAGTAAATAAGTGAGATTACATAAAACTAAAAAAGTTCTGCACAGCAAAGGAAAAAATAACAAAATAAAATGACAATCCATGGATTGGGAAATATTATGTGTAAGTCATATATCTGATAAGGGGTTAATATACAAAGTTTATAAATAGCGCTTACAACCAAATATCCCCCAAAATTGATAAAAATTAATCAAAGAAAACATTTGAAAAAGTTCACTGAAGCCAAATGCAACCTTTCACAACAATTCTAGCTGGTATACTGATGCTAGAACACTTACCTAGCGGGGGAAGCCTGTATTATAAAGGGACCCACCCTCCAAAAGATAATTCTGGGTTATTTATTCAAAAAAGAAATAAAAGCGGCCAACAAGTATATGAAAAAGTGCTCAACATCACTACTCATAAGGAGAATACAAAATAAAACCACTATGAGTTACCACCTCCCACCTGTAGGAATGACAATTATCCAAAAGACAAAAGATAGCAAATTGTAAAGGTTAGGAGAAAAGGGAATCCTTGTACATTATTGATGGGAATTTGGTTTGGTACAGACATTTTGAGAAACAGTATGGAAGTTCTAAAGAATTAAATATAGAACTACCATATGACCCAACAATCTTCTGGGTATATGTTCAAAGAAGATGAAGTAAAAACCTTGAAAAACTATCTGCACTTCCATGTTCATTGCAGCAGTGTTCACAATAGCCAAGACATGGAATCAACCTAAATGTTCATCAGTGGAAAATGGATGGAGAAAATGTGGTATACAATGGGGACACAAAATAAGCCAGAATTATATTTTGGAGGGCGAGTCCCTTTATAGTACAGGCTTCCCCCCGCCCCAGGTAAGTGTTCTAGGAACCCTTCAGCATCAGTGTACCAGCTAGAATTGTGAGAGGCTGCCTTTTGGCTTCAGTGATTTTTTTTTTTTTTTTTGAGATTCTTTCAACACATTTGCCCATTTCATTATGGGTGATTTACAAGTGCACCTGCCTACACTACGCTGAGTGTTCAGCAGTTTTTGACCCAAAATGGCATCATTCCCATGCCCCATCCTCACTGTTCACCGGATCTTGTATGGAAGGACTTTTGTTTGTTTCCCTGATGAAAAAAAGTTCTCAAAGGGAAATATTTTGCCAGCGTGGAAGAGGCGAAACAAAAAATGGCAGAAGCGATAAAAGACATCAAAATGGATGAGTTTAAAAACTGTTTTGAGCAGTGGGGAAAGTGTCTCAGTAGGTGTGTTGCATCAAACAAAGAGTACTTTGAAAGTAACTGAAGTTTGCACATGTGAGAATAAGTGCACACGTTTTCATAAATAAATTGTGGAGTTTTTTGGGAGGGTCTTCCTTCCCTCATGTAAACACAATGGCCTATCATCCAGCCTTAGAAAGAAAGAGTTTGTGCCATTTGCTACAATCTGAATGGACCTGGAGAACATTATGCTGAGGAAAACCTTAGCCAGACACAGAAGGAGAAATATTGCATGATCTCTCTTATTATACAGGATGTTTTTTAACAAGCTCAAATACACAGAGCTAAAAATAAACAGTGGTTATAGGGTGGGAGGATGGGGAGATGCAGGTCAAAGGATACAAAATGGGAAATGTGTAGGATGAACATGTCTGGAGACCTGTACAACATGAAAACTAAGGTTAATAGAGCTGTTACATATTGTATTTGGGACTTTGCTGAATAGGTAGATGTAAGCTGCTCTTATCACAATAAAGTAACTATGTGAGAAATAACACATGTTAATCTGCTTCACTATAGTAACCATTCTACTATCTATAAGTATCCCACATAATGTTGTAAACCTCAACTGTACACAATAAGATTTATATTTTTTAAATGCAGTGAAGAAAATAGACCAGTAAGTGAACACTTACGATACCATTTAATGATATGTTTCCTGTTCGAAATAAGAAAGAATATGAAAGAGAATAGACATGGATGAAAGGAGTGGATGAATACATGTGATGAATTTTATGATTGAAAAATAAGCACGGAGCTATAGGATCACAGATGATGGGCACCTGAGCCAGCTGGGGGTGGAGTGCCATCCGGGCAAGGGCTTCTCCAGAAGACAACTAGGATCTGAGTCAGAGAGAGAGAGCAGTGACCTGCAGAGAGGTGTGGGTAGACATCCCTAGGGAGGGAAGGGTTCCAGGGAAGTTTGGCTGGATGCGATCGGGGCCCAGAGGGAAGGCGATACCTAGTCATGGACTGTGGATGCCACTTCAAGGTGTGGATTTGTCTTGAAGGTGCTGGAGGCACACTAAAGAACTGTCAGAAGGAAAGAGATACATCTCACAAAGCTGCAGAGAGAGGGTGGGTTGGGGGCAGGCACTAGCGCCAGGAGAGAAGCCCCTGTGGACATCCCAGGGATAGGCAGTGAGACTGTGGGCCATGGCTACATGGGTGGGAACAGAGCAGAAACAGGAAGAAGAGACATGGCCTGGAGAGGCCCTGAGGAGCAGAACTGCATGGCTGGGACACAGCGGAAGAGGAGGGTGGGGGTCACGGTGGGCATTTCTAGGCTAGGTGACTTGGGTAATAGGGAGTCTTTCACAAGCTACCCTTAGACCTGCTCATTTTTAAAAATGGTTTATCTAAAATTTTCTGTGGAAAAGCCCAAAAAGTCTTTGAAATGAAGTGAGACTGAGTTAAGAGATGAAATCCAGAGGTCTAGATATAATAGTTCATATCCCAGCATCATATCCTGTCGTGGAAATACAGCAAGTCTCACTGGAAAGCAGAGGGTGAGGGACTCAAGAGTAGTAGGTTCATACTTTGGACTAGGTGTAAGCTTAATCTGGGGAGATAGGGAGGCACAGACTGGTTCTCAGTACTTCCCAAGGCTAATGGGTCATGTTGAGTATTTCTCCTGACAAACATTGTTCTGAAGTACCTGTGGCTATGAAGAGAGACAAATAATTAGATTTTTTTTTTGCAATTACTATGACACTGTGGTCCATGGAAGACCCTTCTGTGAGTCATTTTATGTACGCTTATGTTCTCTTAGGCATCCTGGAATACAACAATGGCTCCAAACTTGCCAAACTACAGACCACCTAACACATGTAGCATAATATGGAAAGTGTTTTGTTTTTTTTTTAATTTAGTTCTATATTAAAATGAGAGGTACAAAGACTATGTTGCAATTAATGACTTTAATGATTTTCAACGTCCTTTCATAAACAGTGATGGTGTATTGGGCTAAAAGGGGTCAAGGCAGGTCTTCATCTTGGCAGCAGCAAGGATCAAATGGCATGGTAACGTTCCAAGTGTCATAGTTGACTGTGAAGAAATATACCTTCATTGATCTTTTCTAGTATTTTTCTAACTGTAGGTAACAATTTATTTGTAGGTTGTGATATCAATTTGGAGAATTGAGACCAATATCCAAAAGAGGACTAAAATGAACAATGTCAGAGGATATTATACATAGATTATTATTTTGTGAACTATTTCCATTATAAGTATACAATTTCCCTATGATATACACAGTATGTGCACACTAGATCAAGATGTCGAATATATTCCTCACTATGAATCATCGTCAAAAACTTTAAAGCCACTCCCTAGGTCCATATAGAAAAGAGGTGAACTAGGTCTCTGAGCAAAGGGAACGGAAGGTAACTGGATCCCAATCAAGAAAGAAAACACACACACATTAAGAATCCTGGGCTAACAAGGAGGGGCCCATGCCTTTTTTTCAGCTGAACCACCAAGTGCCAAGTGGTGATGACCAGTAAAGGAAGAGCGTGGGTCCCCATCTGGTTTACTACCTTATTCTTGACTAAGTTACCTCATGGCACCCTGTGCCTTGTTTCCTGACTTACCCTACCTGGAGACCTTGCAAATATAGCCAAATTCAGTAGTTGGAAACTGCCAGGGGAGAGAGGGGGTGGGGCTGGCAGTAATGGAAAACTGCCAGGGGAGGGGGACCACACCTCATCTACAAGGGTACCTGCATAGTGAACATTTGTATACCTAACTCTGAATTGTGCCCCATATCTTCAAAATATAAAACTGAAAAAACACATATAGCCGAATTATTGACCCTTTTTCCAGCTTCTGTTCATCATCTGCAAATGGGGACAGAGGCAATGTAGCACGATCCTGTGCAGAGATATTTTCATTCATTTCTTTATTCCCTCATATATTTATCTGTTGTATTATTGATCAAATATACACATACGCTGCACCATGTGTGAACTATCAGTCATGGTGGCGAGACATGATCTCTAACCTCTTGTGAAGAAAAATAATCTCCAAAACAAAAGTAAGCATGCAACATGACAAAGCTAATTTTGGAAACTAAAATAGATTCTTTAATTTTAAAACGCAGTTGGAGAACTCAAAGATAAATCTGAGAAAAAATTCAGAACATGGAAAAGAAGACAGAGAAGAAACAAAGAAAATGAGAGCTAAGATCAACGAAAGATAAATTTAGACAATCCAAATTCACTTGGTAGAATTTTTTTTTTAGTAAAGAAAATAAAAAGAGATAAATTATTACAGAAAAAAATGTTCTCACAAATTAACAGGCTTCATGTTGTATGGGAGCACTGAATGCTAAGCACTACAAATGAAAAAGGGATTCACACACTTAAACACATAAAACTCATAAAATTCCAGAAAATCAGAGGAAGAGAAGATCCTGAGAGCTGTGTAAAGAGAAAACCCATGCTTCTAAGGGGAACAGGAATCAGATTGGCCTCTGCAAGGAACTAGAATTATATATATGTGTGTGTGTATATATATGTAATATTTATATATTTTCATATTATATTTGATATAGATATAAATATAGATATAGATATATCTTACAGAATGGAATAGAAGCAGTGCCTCTGCAGTCTGGTTTTCCCCTTAGTGAAACAGACATTTCTGACATGCAAGACCTCATAACACTTACTTGAAGATCCTCATTCTTAAAAAAACAAAAAACAAAAAACAAAAAACATGCCCGGGACTGCGTGTCCACAAAGGAGAGAGAAAGTCCAGGAAAGAGAATCTTGTGGGATACTAAAGCCATGGGGTCCATAAGGAACCCAACAAAAACAGCCCACGCCCTCAAGTGACAGAGGGTCTGGGCAAACAGGATGGCAGAGGAGGGACAGGCACAGTCTCAAGTACAGTGTGACTCCTGCTATGACGGGACCTGCCCAGTACAGGGAGTGGACATCAGTTACTCAGGGCCACGCTTCTTGTCGTCAAGCTCTGGAGCTGGACATATGTGAACGCACGTTTTTCAAAAGCAAATACATAGAAATAGATTAAGTTTGAGAAACTTGCTTTCCTGAAATAAATTTCCTGGAAGGAATTTCTGGCACTGACTTCAAAATTTTTTTAAATGAACTAGGAACCCTGGAAGAAGGATTTTGGCAGGTTCTCAACCCCGGGATAGGACCTGGTTGTGGTTGCAGAGGCTTTGGAGCGGACTCAGCCACCTTGCTCCTGTCCCAGTGAGGGAAGATTTGGCTTTGTGAAGTACTTATTCTGCTCCAAAGTCAAATGCAGCCACTTTCTGATTATAGTACTGTGAACAGGCAGAAAAACAGTTCTGTCTTGTCGTTATTCTCTATTCTTCCATTTGCTCTTTTAAGAAAAATTGTCTAACAGTTTTATTGTTAATCAGAACACACAAAGGAACATGCATTATATGATAACTGTGACAAATAGGAACCTCAAACCCAATTTAATGCCTGCTAGGACTTATACCATAATTAATAGATGGCTTGCCACTCATTAAGACATAATCTAATTGTTCAATTTTTAAATATTATCAGCTATTTATATATGCATTTTTGATGATACTACTAACATTCTGTTGACTATTAGCTGATTGCAAAATGCTGCTTTTTATAACTACAATTTTATAAAATAATTTACTTAAAAAGACAACTTCTTCCTATGTTGAAGCATTACAACTGAACATGTTATCAAGATATTAATTTGTTTTAGCTTTTTATTTTAATCAAATCTATTGTATTTTTTTTTCATTTATTTATTTTTGGGGATAAATGGAATTGTGGCCATGGAATTTCTGTTTTGCCCAAACATATTTTTTATGTTTTTTTCCCCTCTGTTCTTTCATACTTTCTATTTTTCCTTAGACCCAAAATAAATTATTTTTTCTAAATCTTTAAGATTGAAACTATGCTGATTCTAATGTCTCTCTATTTCTTTTAAACCTATTTTGAAGTAATGTCATGATATCTGGTTTACCTTGTTTTGTATTGTGTTAGTAAAGTCAGCCTTCAACAAATATTGGATGAATTATTAGTAGCATCCAGATTAGGGAGTTTCTGTGTATAAATTTTTCTGCTTGTTTACATCGTCACATTTATAAGTTAGAAACTAAAAATCAGAAGCATTATGCATATTAATCAATTGGTATATAGTGATGATGATGTCACTACCTGCTACTATTTATTGAACATTTAATGATAAACTAGATACTTCTGGTATATTATCTAATTGAAAAATCTAGGAAGCTAATGCTTCTAAAACAACATGCTCAAGACATCAGGTAGTAAGTGGTGGTATAAAATAGCCTAATTCTGTTTGGTTGCAAGTTATTAACCATTAAACATTTTACTTCCTGGCTGAGCCACTGTGTAGTATGAACTGATCAACTAGAATCAGAATCCTTTACAGGTTAATGGAAGCATTTTCTTTCTTTTTTTTCCTGACCTTTTTGTCTCATTTTTAAAAAACAAATCCATATTAACCAACTAGGTGCAGGCACATAAATTACACACACAAATAGAAATAGTCTTTGCTCTGGAGTCATGCACAGTGCAGAGGACCGTGTCATCAGTTAAAGAGTCACGGTGACATTCAGGGGAAATTATGATATACAAAGGAGGGGGAAGGGAGAAGTTTTGGGGGTTTGTTTTAAACTGCAAATTAGAAGAGAAAAAAGATAAATCTAGTCTATTTCCTTTATCTTTCTGGGAATCTTTAACTGTCTGTGTTTATATTGTTGTTCTTCATAAGACATACATGTTCGAATACTTGCTAACTGTGTATATGGATGAAATTATTACTTGGGGAGAGCTAAGCACATAAGGAAAGGGCTTTGGGCTTAGTCCCCTCATGGTCAGCAGAAGCAAACAGGGTGTGCTGGTTCTCAGGTTAAAGGAAAGAACTGCAACATTCTGGGGAAGTTGGCCCTATGGTGACTCCCTGCGTTCCTTATTTAGTTCAACTGTCTAGTTTTCTGTTGCTCAAATGAGGAATTCTGAAGAAAGTTGTTATAGCACTTAGTGTTGGTTGTCTATGTTAAGCTGGGTTACAGAAGTGTTCCTGTTAAAATGTGAATTCCTGAGGCCACCATGGCAGCCATCTCCCCTTGATCTGTTAAGGTTTAGAACAGCCCAGAGATTTTGAGTCCCATTAAACTCTGATAGCAAGAAGTTCTGAGTGCTTTGTAATGAAGGAATGCTTTTGAACGAATATCCAAGGCCATTGTTAGGGGCCAGTCACCCCATGCCACCATCCAAGGCTCCCCCAGGACCATGTGACATGACTCAAATTCCATATCTCAGCCCTTTGGGTTTTTTTGAGAATGTTTGGACAGGCCTTGTTGCATAGTGAGAAGTACTAGATTTTCAATCAAGAGATTTAGTTTCTGTATGACTCTCCTCTGACTAACTAGGAAGTTTGGAGCAAATATTTCACCATCTGAGGATCTGTGGCTTCATTAATAAAATTAGCATATATTTTGATTGATAGCTAAAAGACATAATGGATTAGAAAAAGTTTTGTAAAGTTTTCCAGTTCTACAAACTTTAAAGAGACCAGCCTAGTCCCGTAGCCCCTCATATCCCTGGAGAAATCACATAATTCATGAAGATTACGATGCAAATGCTGGCGTAGCACTATCCTGTGCTGCTGTGTAGACAGATTCTCTCCCAGATCTAGGAAGAGGTTCCCTGAAGGCAATCTGCAGGACTTCTGGGCCCTGTGAACTCATAGACCCTGTCTCGGGCAGAGCAGAATATTTCACAGCCCTCAGAGCTTCTTAGCAGGCAGGGAACATGGCTTCCCACAGCTTGTTCCAGGCAGGACTGCCTGAGCATGACTCAGAATCTGAAGAGTAGACCTTAAGTCAAGGAGAATAAATTCTAAAGGGGATACATTGTTCGTGGATCTGAAAGAGAACACTCATTTGGTCTTCGGAGGAAACGGATGTGTCCATGGTGACTGTTGCAAAGAGGATTGTATGTGTATGTCTCCTCCCAGTGCGTTCATGGAATCATTAGGTGTTGTATATTGCTTTTCATTTTTTGCAGATGGAGAAGTCAAGGCACAGAGAAATTAAGTGACTTTGCCACAGTCACAAGCTGGGGAGGACCAGGATTAGAACTTAGAGCGAGCCCCTGACTCTGGGCCTGTGTCCTGCCCCGGAGTCACGCTGCCTCCGTTCTTAGGAGAGAAGACTTTCTGCAAGGTAATGGGTGACCCTGCCCCCACTCTTGGTTGTGTATAGTCCGTGTGAGCTGGGACAACCCCGCTATTGGTAGGGTGTGTGCCCATTGCATGTGTGCCAAGACCTAGACAGCAGCACTCACATCCCCAGCTGGGCTTAGATGTCTGCTCTAGACCACATTGTCTACAAACCACCTCCTCACATGGTCAGAACAGCTACCTGAGCAGCTCACCTCTACCTCACATCTCTCTGTACCTTCACTCACCTCTTTCATCTTTTAACAGCTTCAAAGTATCTCTGCTTTTTCTTCTTCTGAGCCCTTGCTCCAGCTTTGGCCTTCTCCTCTTTTTATGTTTATCACCTCTTCCTCTCAGACAACTGGATTTACCCTATCCTGGAATTTACAAAAGGGAGAGGGAGAGAAGCTTGTTTCCTCACCTCTTGAGCTTGTCATTTGCCCCTGTCCTTCTGGACGAGCCTTGGGCAGGCCACTCGAGACCAGCTGTCCTGCCTCCTCTTCACTGTCCACTGCAGTCTGAAAATCCCAATGTCTTCTTACCTTTCTCTCACTACTTCTCTTTAGAAATGAGCAACAAATTCAGACAGTGCCATCCGTGGATGCGATGTAAATTACTCCCACATCCCATTATCTGATGTTCAAAACTCTGAACCTTGATTTCATGCTATATGATTTCACCCACACTTGACCGCTACTCGGTGGTGGTCTGCATAAGACCACCAGCCCACTTCATTCACTCTTCCCCTTACCAAAGCTTATGGTGACAACCTAATACCCCTTCCTCTTCCCCTCTACGCCTTCTAAAACTTTCTCTCTTCTTCTGTTCCTTGCAGGTTTTTAAAATTATCTTCTTACCATTTAGGACATTCTTCTATAGATGTAATTTTTTCATCTATTCTTGCCCTCCAAAAACTCTGTGTGTATTTTTCTCATGGAGTAGGGCACACATGACATACAAACAGAGGTCCAGGGATCATTGGCAGTGTGATGAACTACCACACAGTGCACATAACAACATTCCTTCTTACATGTGTAGAGCACTTAACAGTTTACAAAGTTCTTCTATGTGCACTATAAGCATTCTTCTATGTGTACTATGAGATCCATTTGATCTTCACATTAAGCACATGGGAAGAAACACTATTCTTATGGTTTCATTTGTATACATGACAAAATTGAGGCCCTAAAGATAAAGAGACTCAGTAAGTGGGGAAAAAAAATTTGTTTGAATTCCAAGCCCAGCCCCCTCTTTCTAAAATTCATATGTTTTCCATTTAATAACTTTGAAACATTTTCAATTATGTAATTTTTTTGTGGAATAGTATATTTTCTCTCCCCTGAACATATGCCACAGGTTACACTTTCTATCACCTGTAAACATCAGCTTTTCAATATATATATGTATATATATATATATGTATATTTTGAGTTGGAGTCTCACTGTCACCCAGACTAGAGTACAGTGGCACGCTCCCGGCCAGCACAGTCTCAACCTGCTGGGCTCTCGGGATCCTTCCGCCTCAGCCTTCCAAGTAGCTGGAACTACAGGCACGTGCTACCCCGCCTAGCTAATTTTTTGATTTATTTCAGAGATGAGGTCTCGCCAAGTTGACCAGGTGGGTCTCAAACCTGTGGGCTCAGGCAATTCACTCACCTCAGCCTTCCAAAGCACAGGATTACAAGCTGAGCCACCGAGACCAGCAAAAATAATTGGTTTTTTTGTTTGTTTTTTTATCAATATTTTTTATTATGGTTTTGTGGGGTACAGTTAAGGATTAGGTGTACAATTACATTTCATTTAGGCACCCTGTTGATAAGAGGTGTTTCCCCATCCCCAGACAGATATTTGCTACTGTTAATCCCATCCCTCCCCCATAGTTTCCCAGTACCGTCAGTCATTTTCTTATAGTATTACATTGGATGTTTAAGGTCCATTATATGAGTGAGAACATGTGATACTCGGATCTTTGTTTCTGTGAGAGGTCACTCAGTATTATAGACTCTAGTTCTAAAAAAGATACCTGTTTATCGCAAAATATTTGTTTTTTAAAAACACTTTTCTTCCTCTAAAAAAAACAAGTAAAATGATTTTGAAAACAACAATTAAAACTGTAAACTAGGAAATCACTAGGATAATTTAAAATATGTGTATAAATGGGTATTCTTACTGAAATTTTATATGGCGAAACATACTTGAATTTTTAAATTTTTTAATCACTTCATCAAAATTTGAGTAATAGAGAAGTCAGATGGAAAATGCTGCATGTAGACCAGATACAAACTCGGGAAGAGTCTTACAGATCTGCTCATGAATACAGAGCACTATTACTTATTAAAAGTAGTTCATTAGTCATATCCGTGTGTTTTGGATTTCTCTAAAAGAGATGTGTTTTGACTTTCTTCACCTCCACTTCCATGGCACGTTCCACAAGATGGTTATTAATTAGAGAAGGAAGCCATCCTTGTTGGTTGGCATGGTGTGAACACAGCATGGGGAGGTAGAGCAGAGCACAGAATGAAGCCAGCTAGGAGGACGACATGGCCCATGTGGGCTGTGAGCCCGGAGCTGAGCTGGTGAGGGCATAGGAAGGGACTGGGTCTGTGGTGGGTGGGGGGACAGGCAGTCACTCAGAGACCTGAGACTTACTGAGAAAGTCACAGCCAGGTCATGGAGGACTGGGATTCTTTTCAAATGGCTGATTGATTATCTAAAACTTTTACTTATACATGGGGAAAAAAAGCCACTAGTAAAGTCAAAAAAAAATGAAACAATAAACTGGAAGAAAATAGTTGCAAAAGATAAGATGAGGAAAACAAATACGTAGGGAACTATTACAAGTTGATATGAAAACTTGAAAAGAAAGAAAAAAGGTAAGCAAAGAGTATGAACAAGAATTTCACAGAAGAGAAAATGCAAAAGGTTAACATTAGACCTTTTGAAGATGTTTAGCCTCATTAGTGGCAAGGGAAAGACAAATTAAAGCCATAATGAGGTTCATTGTTTACTCAACAGAAGAAAAAGACTTGTCTGGGTGCAGCGGCTCACACCTGTAATCCCAGCACTTTGGGAGGCAGAGGTGAGAGGACTGCCTAAGCCCAAGGATTCAAGACCAGCCTGGGCAACATGGCAAGATCTCATCTCTACAATAAACTAAAAACTCAGCCAGACGTGATGGCGCATGCCTGTAGTTCCAGCTACTTGGAAGGCTGAGGCAGAAGGACCCCCTGAGCCCTACAGGTCGAGGCTGCGGTAGCCATGATTATGTCACTGCATTCCAGCCTGGGTGATACAGTAAGACTCCAACTCAAAAGAAAAACACAAAAAAGTGAAAGACTTAAAATCTTTGGTGTCTAGCACTTCCAGAAATGGACATGATCATACATTACTAAAAAGCGCATGGATTTTTCTTTTTTCTTTTTTTTTTAGAAAGCAGGATTTATTAAGAGGACAGAAAAGCTCCCACAGTGGGAGGGGACCCGAAGGACTTGCCTGATTTTTCATATTTAACGGTAAAATGACAATATAATTTCAGGAAGCTCTATCATAGAAATATATACAAAATATGTGTGATAACATCTGTAGCTTATTTTTGTAGTGAAATAAATAATACATACATACATAAAACAACCTAAGTGATCATTAATAGAGAAACTTTGGGGGATGGTTGGATAAATTATAGTAAGTAGATGTATTCTGATGAATCATGTAGCCATTAGAACAAAATAGTTCAATTGTAGACATTGTGCAATGAAGCCTAATTTTGAAAACAGTAAACATACAAAAATTGCTCTATGTATTCATTACACTGTGAAGTAGAGTGAATGTTGGTCCCCTCTGTGTGAGGAAATTGACTGGAGGAAGAGAGATTATAGCTACTGCATTTTTCTCCAGTGCACTGGTTCATATGTTACCGTACAAGGGAGTACTCAAAAAGACATAATTTATTTATTAACAAATTGTTTATTCTTACATGTTTAAAGTTCAATCACCTTTAAAGTATTCTCTGTTTGATGCAACACACCTATCAAGACTCTTTGTACCACTGCTCAAAACAGATTTTGAACTTGTCAGTTGTGATCCCTTTTAGTGCTTCTCCTGTTTTTCATTTCACTCCCTTCCCATTGGCAAAATATTTTCTTTGAGAATTTTTGTCAACCAGAGAAACAACAAAAAAATGTGCTCGGGGCAAGATAGGGAGAATGGGGAGAGTAGGGCCCAGGGGTCATGACATTTTGGGTCAAAAACTGCTGAACACTGAGTGCAGTGTGGGTAGGTGCGCTTGTAAATCACCTATCATGAAATAGGGAAATACATTGACCAAACGCCAAGAAAATAAATAAATAAATAAATTCACTGAAGCTGAACGCAACATCTTATAACAACACTAGCTGGTACCTAGAACACTTACCTCTCAGGGGAAGCCTGTACTATGTGGGGCCCACCCTCCAAGTGACAATTTCAGGGTGTTTTTAGGTTCTTCCTTTGTATATACTTTTAACTTTTACCCATCTAATAATGTAAAGGAAGAAAGGAAAAGGAGACATTGTTGCTAGGCAAGGTCATCAACAGAGAACATTCTGAATTCTTAAGCCGGAGAATTTCAGGGTGGAAGCAAAATGATGATATCACAGCTATAAACATCATGGATCACAGGGAAGCCATACAGAGAGGAGGAAGCATCTTGGAAACTCCAGCAATGATATGGATGCCTGTGTGTCCAGGAAGACAGAAGGAAAGGAAAAAAATAACACAACCACTAAAACCAGAATGTCATAAATTATTTGACAGAAAAAAGAGAAAAAACTCATCAAATATTATTTTAAGGCATCAAAAAAGGTGAACAATAACTTTATTTATTCAGGAAATAATTTCTGAGAAATAGTGGACTGATACTGGGATATTACAAAGTCCCCCTCCTCACTGAATCTCACAAACAATGGAGAACAACCTTCTTACTACTGTACAGAGACATGAACGTCTCATACAGAAGTTTACAAAATACTGAGGGAAGAGAGAGGAGAGCAATAAATAATGGTGTGACAGAGAAAGAAATGGCATGGTCAGGGGAAGGTCCTAAAATGAATTCAAAGCAAGAGATCTAGGAACATTTAACGGAAACGGTGGTGCTAAAGATCTAGTTTGAGTCCTATTCCCTGCAAAGCAGTGGAGACAGAAATGTCCTCTGACAGGCGAGAGGACCCAGGGAAGAGTCCTGAGAACCAGTGCCTTAGGCTGGAGGTGGTAACTTGGAGGAAGGTGATCAATGGCATCCAAGACATTGCTGAGGGATGGGCATTGGCAGGGCTTGGGGGATTTTGGAGATGGGTCACTGGTGTTCTTTGAAACCAGGACTTTAGAATTGCATCCAACAGGGTCCGGACTGCATGAGAGAGGGTCAGTGAAGGGGGATGGAACATTGAGAAGAAAGAATGATGACAATGATAAGATGGCTGACTGGACAGAGGTCAGAGGGGACTTGAGCTTGACTTAAGACAGGGAGGATCAGGAGAGAGGGACAGACAAGCAGGCTGAAGAGAAGATGGTGTGGGGAGCAGGTCCTTGGAAGCCACTTTTAGGAAGAAGACCTGGCAAGAACCTCCCCGAGGGCAGGTCTGATGACTAAGCATGGAGGTGAGATCCAGCAACAGAAAGACCCTACCCCGGGGTGTGATTTGAGGGCCACAATTCCTGGATTCCTGATAGCAAAAAGAGTTTTGAAGGGAAACTTCTTACACAGAGACAGACAGGAAGGAGATGTCAAATTAGAGACACAGTTCTGATCAGCTGAGGGACTCAGACAGTTCCTCTACTCTTTATTACTAAGGGAATCACAAGTGTGTTCACTAGAGGGGTCAAGAGTAGAACTGCAAGGTCCGTAAATCACCCATCGTGGAACGCATATCGCAAGACTTCAGGAGACCAAGCTCAGACCACAGAGGAGATTGACATGATGGGGGCCTCTGGTCCATCCAGAACCCAGAAGGTTGCTATTCAGGCCACACCATGAAAGATGAGACCTCAGTTCTGGCATACACCCATCATGGCATGCCAAGGCACGTGTCAACCTCACTTCTTATGCAATTCTGTCATCATCAAGGTGTGGTGCCAATGCCCAGGGCTCCGGGCTATCGATCTGTTCTGAGTGCTTAGCACGCAGTCAGTCCTGGCCATCTGTCTGACCCTCCTCATACACACAGGCTGTTCTTCTTTCCCCAGCACACATTCAAAGCCATTCCCTTCTTTGGCTTTCTGACATCCCTGGGTATCATTAAGGAAGCAGCATAGATATAATTAAGATAACTGAAGTACATAGAAGTTATATAGCTTGCCTAAGATTATACAGCTAGAAGAAACAAAGGGAAGGTGTGTCCCTGGGAAGTTCAGCCCATGCCCAAGCAGGTAAGCACTGCTCTCCCTCCATTACCCTCTAACTTCTTGCAGTGGTTTTTATATTTGGGCACTTAATTCATTCTGTCTAGTGTTATAACTTGCTGTTTCAGTGTCTGTCTTCCTCAGTGATTTACTGAGGGTCTCTTATTTATAAAGAGTGCAACACTCTTAGGAACTGGGAATACAACAATTGGTTTTAAAATACCTCATCTTCTAGCACTGTGCACTGGCGAGTTTGGGAGTTTAGAAAAAGCTGCAATAGAAGCTAAGGAGCAAGAAGCCTTCACTGGTGCACAGAGGAAAGCTGAGTGTTGCCCCAAGAGTCGGTGTCAGCCCAGGACTCTCAGCAGAAGGAGAGGAGAGAGGAGTAGAGAAGGAAACACTGGCCATCCTTCCTGGACCAGGGCTTCCCTTGATCCCATCACATATGCAGAAAGTGGTTTAGAGGTTCCAAAAGGCCTGAGATTATTGATGCTTATTTCAGACCATACTTGTCTAAAAAAGGACCAAGTACAGGTCACTAAAATAATCCTCTGCCTATCATTTTTGAATCTTCATGATTTGTTTTTGAAGTGTCCCCTTCATGGGTATAACTATCCCATCCTGGGAAACATTTCCCATTTTATTTTACTCATTTCCTTTCCTATGTAGAGTATCTGTAACTCTTAACTAACTTCTTTCCTATTGTCAAGAAGGTATGCCCAACCTCCATGTGATCCTTAGTGAAACCGTGGTGTTTTTATTTTGCACCGCTCAGCAAATATTCAGCAAGCTGCTGCTCTGTGCCAAGTGCCATGCCGGGGGCTACAGCATGCACAGAGGAGACAGTGTTGCTGTGTCCCAGGAGAGCCAGCTGCAGCGGCTAGGCCTGGATTTCTACCGGCATGCGGACAGCTCAGAGAGCTGACTCTTCTGGATAGTGACCCATTTCCCCAAGCTTTCAGGAATACAGCCTCTGAGGAGACATTCTCAGCTGCTCCCTGGCCTGATGTAAGTAATTTAGAAGTCTAAAACCCATGAAAAATAAGGGGTTAGCTAGATTAAAGGATATTGTCAAGAGTCCAAGAGAAATACTCTTAACTAGACTTGAAAGTTGTGTTCCCACCCCACCTCAGACACACATGCATACACACACACACACACACACACACACACACACACACACTTTTTAGATTTTGTAAATATACCAAACTTTTGACTGTAGGAATCGTTATGAAAATTCTACTCTGAAGCTAAGGTACCAATATACTGGTTCAGTGACACAAAAGGACAATAAAATAGCTGTCAATTAGCAATGCCCAGAGGACTTCATCTTACCCTGCATAACGAGTGTTATGCAGTTATCTATAACTTGGATACTATAAACATTTCTATTTTTCATCCCTTTGGGAAAACATACTATACCCAGAAAGTTGAGGTGAGAAGAAAGTGACACACATTTTTAAAGCAGCTGTCATGTATCAGGCACTGCACTAGGTTCTTATGTGAGATCATTTCATTTGATGCTCTCAACACTCAGTGAGTAAGTAGGAATTTTACACATAAAAGTACTCAGATTTACAGAGATAACTTTTTCCAGCATCAGGTGGTAGTACACAGACCACAATGTGCATCTAAAACAATCAAAGGATCACCACTGACAAGAAAGTATCCAAGAATGTCAAGACATTTTAATCTGGAGAGCTGGCAGGTTAGAGGGAGGATCCTGCTCGCAATAGGGCCTTGAAAGGCAAACTCAGAGAGGTTCAGAGCCACACAGCATCAGGGCTCGTTTTCCATCCACCTGCTGCAGTGAGGCAGTCGTAGGGTACTCTCCAAGTCCTGCTGTGTGCCCAGCATTCCAAAATCACAGGAAGCCAGACAGGAGCTCGACACAGTCGCCACCTGAGGGTGCAGCCAGTTTGGGGGAGGATGAATGCCTAAACAGGAGAGTTAAGTTATAGTTATTTTAGAGGCATGTGCAGAGTCTATGGAAACTTGTTTGAAGTAACTTTCAGGGAAGTTGAAGAACAAGTTACTCCAAATCGAAGGATGAAGAGCAAATAGCTTATTAAACATTGAGCAAAAAGCTCATGTGCTGGAGACGTAGACAGTTTCAGGAGAAGCTGGCATATTCTGAACCTTTGACATTTACAGTATTAGTAAATATGGAGTCTCTGAAGTCCCACAGTCACAGAGTTCCTGACTGGCCTTGTTCTGGGTCTTGAAATCCTACATGGGAATACCATTCCTATAAAAAACACATCAACCCTAAAACATGAACTTAGGACTGGCTTCTCGGCGATTCTCCAGAGGCCCTGGGCCTTGGGTGTCTTGCTCTGTTTCCTTTAGACCCAGTTACCCTCAGGAGTAGGGAACAGGGGACCCAGGGAGTGTCCTCACCCTCCACCTCCCATGCAGCCTGACCATTGCTAGCTCTGTCTTCTGAGCCTCATCTTCCTGGAGTAGGTCCAGAGTAGCAGAGGTGAGTCACCGAAACAGGTGGACAGGGAAGGGAATGTATGAGACTTCAGGGCACGAGGGCCACAGTGTAGCATGGTGCACACTATTCCCTCGGGAAGGCTGCTGCTCCACTCTGGCTGACGGTGACCAAGAGAAATTTACAGCAGTGTTTCCAGAACATTGTATTTTTCCAGAATGATCAGAAACCCTGATTTGGACATCAAACCTCCTGATTTCTAGTTGCTGGTCTAATTGTCAAGCATTCAGAGCCAACAGAAGAGTTACATGGCTGGATGGAGCTCCCCGGCCCATACCATCAGGGTCACCCAGCCTAACATTCTGACTCTTTGTGTTCTCTCTCAGAACTCGCTGGCACAATAAAGCAGTGAAGAAGTAATGAGAAACATATTCAGGTTCAGAAAATTAGATTTTTAATGCAAATAAATGCAGGTTTATTTTCTTACTTTTGCACTTAGGGCCAAAAAATTTAAAAAATCCAATAGCTATTGAAAACATAGTTTAAATAGTTGAAGGGTATCTGACTTGATGTTTCATCTAAAGTTCTGGAATGAGTACCTTCCTGCTCAGCCATTCTTTGACACTTAAAGGCAAACGTCATGTTGTGATTGTGAACACAACAGCTAAATGTGAATTAACTTTAGCTCGTCCGAGTGCTAGATATCAGCGTGAACAAAGCTCTACAATGACCTGAAGTTGTCCAGGTCTCCTCAGACCACAGCAGCTGATGACCCCCAGCCTAAGATTCGGGCCCCAAAGTGAAGACAGGCCTCACAAGACACTCGCCCCACGAAACGCCTCTTATGGGTGTGCCAGGTGCCTCTTTACTGATATCCCAGACAGTATAGACCGAGAAACAGATTTCTATGAATAGTAAAGATTTTATGGATCACCCCTTATTTGAATAAAATCAAACATTAACTATTTTGCCAAAGCATCCCCACTGCCTTGATGATCCTGTGGTCACCTTTGAAGCCTTTGAAACTTGGTTTAGTTTTGGTTTAGCTTCAAGCGTTCCATGAGGGTGGAGGAGCTGAGCAATCTCAGTTCCAGGGATCTGAGGAAACCTGTCTGGGACCAAGGAATCCCAGGACTTCCTTAGAGCAAAATGGGGCTTCTTCTGAAGTTGTGAGAGGTTCCCTGCTGTGCTGACCTTCCCCTTCTGTGAGTCAGAATTACTGCATGCAGCCTGGCCACATTCTGTAGGCATAAAGGCATGACTATCTTGGCTGCTTGTGAGGTTGCTATTTCCTGACAGTTCTTTATTTGTAGCATGAAGGTTTAAAACTATGTACTAAAATTATTAACAGTGCAACTGACCAAGAGAAGTGTTAGTTCACTGTAAGTCTTCCATTCATCCGCCCTTTTAACTGGAATTCACAGATGCTCACGATGAGCCAAGCACCTTCCTGTCACAATATCCATCTGTCTAAAAGACAGAAACTTTTCTTTTCTTTTGATAATTTCCTTTTTCTATATTCAAAAGACTGGGTTGAATAGTGAAGTTGATTATGGCTGAAGTCCTGCCTCTGCGAGTCCAACTCCCTGCTCTGTCATGGCTCCTCACTACACACATGCACACACAGGTCTCAGGGTGAAAGACTGAGGGGCACGCACTGAGTCACAGTTCAGCATGGTGTCCCCTGTGCAGGTGCTTTAATTAGTGGCACCCTGGGTTATCTTACTCTCACAAGTTGACTCCGTCACGAGGATGATTCTCCTCTATAGGGTGCCTATCTCAGGACATCTTTATTGCAACCTGTCATCGTTTTGACTACTACTTTCTTAGGGTTTGTAGCATGATTTTTATAATGTTTGTGGCAAACCGGGCATAGGATTTTATTAAGCATTCAACCTATACTCTTTAGAAGGATTTATTTTAGGATTTCATGAGAACACGTGTGCTACTTACTGTATAACCTTAGTTTTATTGTCTTGAGCCATTAGAGCAAACATTTGTCCTATATTTTCCAAGACTGTTTTGATTTCAATTATCCTATCTAGTTATGCCTGCAAATTTCCCAAATATGCTAGAGTTTCCAGTAATTTGGTCTTAAAGCTCTATCTCAAAGACTGATTTTTGCCCTTGACACAGCATAAATATTATTTGTCATACCACATGTGTGTAATTTTTTGTTTTGAAAACATGGCCTCAGGTCCCTAGTGCCCAAGCCACTCCCATATCTGTGAAGGTACATGCCCAGAGGACCAGAGAATCCTAGTGATGAGGAGTCTTCCAGAATGTTCTCAAGACCAAAGCAAAAGTATAGGCAGACATAGATTTTAATACTTGCTGCATGTTTTCTGTTTTCCTCACTCATAACTGAACACTTGTCCTCTAGCACTTCTGTCTAAAGAGCGATTAGCAGAGCAGATCATTGGTGACTGGAGTCAAGAAGAGAGAGGAAAACATGTTAAGGTCAAAACATTATTTTATACACAATTGTACACAATTATTTTATAACAAGGAAATCCATAACCAGAGAGTGGGGAGGGATACTTGCTTTGTTTCAGTTTAGGCCAAGGTCAAGTTTGATAATGCCATGTTTTTATAATAACTTTTTTAAATGTTCTTGTATGACATCCATTTTAAACATACTAAATACTTATTGACTAGTTCATAAAACAATTGACTTTCAAATCTCATTTCAACAAACTGCAAGTAAACAATTTCCAATGTTGTCCTTCATTTTCTAGAAAAATTATATCCACAAAAATCATCTTTATTTCTGAGTACAGAGGGGGTGGTTTCATCTCACGTTACAGATTGTCAGACTCTACACAGAGTGGCAGATGGCAAGTAGACATCGGCTGTATTGTCATTTTCTTTTTTGCCAAGAGAAGTTTTATTTTCTCATTTCAATTTCCCTTGCCTTTGTTGACACAAACCTTCCCCCACCAAATACACACATACACAAGTACACAGTTTTGGGGTGAAGAGGCCCAGGGATATAAATCTCTTTCTCAAGATGATCATTTCGCTAACTGTCATCAATAAAGAAATGGAAAGGAGAAAAAGAAAAAATTAGAGCAAATAAACCATGACTTATTTTTCTCTGTTGTATTTAATATTTGCTTACTTTTTTTATTTCCATCCTATGAAATTGGATAACTGAAATTGAACAATTATGAATCATGATTCAATGAACTATATACTCACTTATCTCTTCTCTTTGCAACCTGATAATAACACTATCCTTTCTTTTAATATCAATGTCAGATATAAATCCTAAAAGTTAATGTATTTGCCCTCTGATAGAGTCACTAAAAAACATACAATTTTGTCATATTTTGGAAAACAATTTTAATTGTTGTAGTTCTGTTGAAACACTTTCCAAGGATGTGTAGAAAATGTTATTTCTGAATCTTGCTGACCTTCCCAGATGGATTTTTATGAGCCAAAACTTGCTTGAGTCAGAAGTGAGACATAGGGGCATTTTCTGTTGTGGAATTGTATATGATGGACGTTTTAGTACCTAGAACCCAGCTTCCCTGGGAATAAATGCTCTTGGGAAATACCTGCATACAGTTGATCTCACCCTCCTGCTTCCTTTTGCCAGAGTGCCTAGTTCCTCTTTATCATACCTGACCCCAGACTTACCTATCACACACCCCTGGTTTCTGCAGTCCCTCCCACCTCTTCTTCATGATGGTGCTGAGGGGCAGTGAAACGGCTGAATCTGGAGCTGTGGGGGAGGGTGTGGCTGGTTGGCAAAATTGATAGCTAGCTTCCAGGAAGTTGAGAAGCAGTTGTAGCAGAGGCAGGCTGGAGTTTGGGCTCCAGAGGTCAGAGTGGGAGCTGTCCTCATCCAGTCTGAGATTCGAGCCTCTGTGCCCTGTTACTGACAGAAGGCTCTGCTGGGAAGGAAAGAACAGATCCCTGGGGCCGGAAACTCAAATTAAGGGAACCTTGCTGGGCTCTGGAAGACCTGGGACCCAGAGGACTGTGACTCCTGGGTTCACGGTTGTGGCCGGACACGGTACTCGATGGGAGAAAGCTGCAGCCCAGGACTCCAAGGGATTTCACTGAACTTACGAGATTCATATGTGTTTACAATATGATGTCTTCTAAGGCATATCATGAAGAAAGTATGCATTTTGTTGGGAGGAAAGAAGAGAGGATATCAAAGTAATAAAATACATCTCGATTCCAAATGTAAATTTTGCATATTACAAAATAACTCATTTGCTCTTTCTTGAGTAAGTCAGTCCTGATAGTTTTGTTGACTCAAGAGCACATTTCTTAAATTTAAGGATTTTCTTAAGTGTAAAACCACTTAAAGTTCCTTAGAAAATGTAACCTTATTTTTTAAAAATAAACACCAGACTTAAAAATAAGAGAATGAATACTAAAGGAGCACTTTAAGGGTGATTTTTTTTTAAAGGGAAATTTAAAGGTAGGCCTGAGATGCAGAGTATTGGAACTCCTGGGTTCACGGTTGTGGCCTGACATGGTACTCGACAGGAGAAAGCATCAGTCCGGAACTCCAAGTGCACGGAGGCTCGAATCTCAGGCTGGATACAGACAGCTCCCACTCTGACCTCCAGAGCCTCAGCTCCAGCCTCTGCTCTCTGCCATAGCTGCTTCTCAACTTCCTGGAGAGGGCATTAGAAACCCAAGCAGTGATATTTGGGGTTCACTTTCTCCAGTTCCATGGAAAATCTGAGCTGGTATATTAGAAAATTGTTGCTAAACCATCCCTGACTTCACTAGGTGAAGTCATGCAACTCAGGCCTTAGGACCACTACAAGAATGATCAAATGTGCGGTTTACCTGTTGCTGCTAATGACAGTCTCCAGCTGGTGGGAATTCCTTGGGTGGAAGCAAGCCTTCCTTTCAGCAAAGCAGGCAAGACAGGGAAGGCGGGGGCGGGGGGGGCGGATACCAGGAGATTCCTGCAAGGGCAAACTGAGCTATGACCACACGCCTTTAGGTGGGGAGCAAGAGAATCTCGTTTAGCAGAGGAAAACATGTTGTATCATGCTGTAATCCAAACAGGATTAACATGGGGATAAATAAACAGAGAGTCAGAAAATAGGCACAATTGTGGTAGGAATTTAACATAGAGCAAAAGGGATATTTTAGTGCAGTTATCCGGCTGGAAAGCAATAAAGTTGTCCCTATATGCATCAAAAAATACTGAAAGGATGGAGAATTTGATTGTGAAAAGTAAAGCAATTCCTATCTTTAACCAACCATATGAGCAATTAGCTAATGAGGTTAAGGTTTCCATTTAATGCCCACAAAGAAGAACTGACTTTACTAAGCTGTTGGTCAAAAGTTATTTCCTAAACTAATCCAGGGGAATCCTAAGTGTAGATTCATCTGTTGGATGCTGGATGAGTGTAAGCAAGCCAGGAGGTCACTGTGTGTGGCTGGCCCCTGTTCCAGAACACTGAAGGAAGAAGAAAGCCCCTCGGGATCCCCCAGAGTGCCCCCCCATCCCCAGCCCCAACCCTTGGTTCTCCTGGCACAGACCACCGTCTCTTCAAGCCTCGTGGTCTTTGTACCTCCTGTTTCCTCTGCTTAGAATACCCACCTTTTAAAATTTTTTTTTAAACCTGAAAGATCCAGTTAAACTTTAAAACTTTTTTCAAATATCAGCTCCTCCAGGAAACCTTTCTGACTGCTTCCTTGGGATGGGTTAGATGTTAGATACCGCTTGTCCAGGCTTCCATGTGCCACGTAGAGACTATCTCTCACTGATCTCACAAAATCGTTTCATTCAATTTTGAATGCCTTAAAGAGTAAGATTTTATTTCATTCTCTGTGCGTCCCTAGTTCTGTGCCAAGTGCACAGGATCTCAGGAAACGCACCCTTTCTATTGAATGTAAGATCCTAGCACCACACTGCCTCGCGTCACTTTGGCCCTGTATCTCCTTGCTGACATTTTTCAGTACATTGGGCTGTTTTCATGTTGAATAGTAATTTCAGAGCATCGATGTGTTACTAGGAGTGCTATTTATTTAAAACTCCCATCCGCATAATAAGACTGCATTCAGATTTTAATACCCTCTGCATATGCTTGAATAATGGAAAAGGGCAGAAAACCCAGAAGGTACCACCTAAGCCACTGCATCATGTTGTTTCTTCCATCAAGAATTTTTAAAATCCATTCTTTCCTTCCCAATTACATTCCAGGACTTAGATGACAACGGGACTAAGCCACAGGGTCAATGGAGGCCGCGGCTCGAGCCTGCCTGGCTCCCCTCGCTTGATCCTGACTCTATCCCCCATGCCCTCTGTGCCCTCTCTCAGGGCCCTGCTGCATAAGTTCTTCTGAAATATGCTGTGACTCATCCATCACACTCCAAGAAAGGACAGCAGCAGTCTATGCAACTGCGCTACTGTGACCCTCCCAGGGACTCCCTCGGCCTCTGTAGTGTCCCCTTCCAACTTTGCACCAGCCCTGGACACCGGCCCTCCTTTCAGCTCCTTCTGATATGGTCTTTTCAGGATCCTGCACTGCTCATGCGCCTCCTTGGACTGTTCATTCAAGAACTGTGTTTCTGGTATTTATACCTAAGGCACAGGTGCGGTCTCTCTTACTTCACACCTAAACAAGGAATTCTATTTATTTATTTATTTTTTATTTTAAATATGTGGGGTACAATTCAGGGTTAGGTAAACAAATGTTGATGATGCAAGTATCCTTGTTGATGTGGTGTGCCCCTCCCTCCCCTGGTAATTTCCCTCAACTGCCAATCCCACCCCCCTCCCTGACGGTTTCCCACTACTGCCAATCCCTCTCTTATAGTACTATGATAATTGTTCAAGGTCCGCTTATGAGTGAGAACATATGGTACGCTGTTCTTTGTTTCTGTGATAGATCACTGAGTAGGATCGACTCTAAATCCATCCAAGTTGCTGCAAAGTCCAAAAAGAATTCTTAAGTATTAAACTTTCCCTGGGAATCTTCCTTCATAGCCACTTCCCACTGGCTCCTCCTTTTTTGAAATTCTTCTTCTTCATATATTAAATCTGGCATATTATTATATCTACACATAGATATCCCCCATAAAGAGATATCGTTAAATGAGCTTGTTTTTTATTATGGGTATGTCTTCATCCCCCGATACCTCACCCAGCTACAGCTTTAATTAATAAGTATTTGATGGCCGATTGATACAAACACTAAATCTGGAGCTGTTGATGTGATTTTAGGATGCCTTAATATCACACCTGGCGAGAATCACGTCTTGCTCACACTGTGGTTTATTTTAGTTGACCCTGTTCTTTTCCAGAGTGTGCATCTCTCTAGTTTTCACTCTGTTCTGACCATTCTTTCCACAAGTGGAAGGAAGTGGAAGGAAGAAGGAAGTGGCTTTGCCATCTAGTGTGAACCGTGCATAGAAGCCACTTGGTGGTGCCCTGTCTTCTGCCTGGGAATGCAGCCCTGATTGTGTTGTTCAGGGAAAGAAATCCTAAGCAGAGCTGAAAAGTTACATTCTGTCATCTGATCAATCCCTACTGCTTATCTCTTGTCATATCAAGTAGAATTCTGCTGCTGTGCAGTTTGACATGTGTAAAGTATTCATGTATGTGGGACTATTGGTAAGCCAATATACTAGTGTACATAAACCATGTGTTAGTGTGTCCCTGTGATGTTAAAGGGGCATTTACAGATCAGTGTGATTTCAGGTCCCTATGCCAAAACCTTCCACTCAGATGATCTTGGGTGAGTCACATGGTCTGAATTTTAGTTTTCTTATGTATAAAACAGATATCATAAAAATACCTTCCTTGCAATTGCATTCTGGGAATTAGACAACATTGAGAGCACGTCCCCATGGTACAAGTGCTCTTCCACTAAATCTTCCCTGTCTCCTTACTACTTAATCATTAACCTTTCCATTAGGAGAATCTTGACAACACTTATTTTAACCTCCTTGTAAACCTAATGGCTATCTATTATATTCTTAGTACAAAGTAGAACTCAGAATCATCCAGATATGTCTTGATCAAATCCTTGAAAAGAGGCACTTCAAGATTCCTCAAAATCTTCCCCTCTATAGCGTGCAGGGGCCCCCGATTCAGTGTTTCCTACAAGCGCAAGGCCTGCTTATTATTTAAAAAATAATACATTTAGATTTCCAGACCCTTGTCTTACCTACCTCCTGCCCTTATAGCAGTCTTCCCCTCACGAGTAAAACAAGATCAGAGCCCTGCCAATGAAACACCAGAGAGAAAGGGCAACCCCATGCACAACTAGTCTGCACAGGCAGGATAAGGACATTGACCGCCTGTTAATCTATTCCCAGATGGAGGTGGACACCGAGGAGAAGCGCCATCGCACACGGTCCAAAGGGGTTCGAGGTACGTCCGCTCTTCTGAGGCTGGCTCAGGGTCACCCTCACCCTGCAGGATCACTGCTTGGTTCACTCTGACCTCCTTCACTCCACCCTTTTGGTAATTTTCTGTGGACAATGACACACGTGATAGATGGTACATTTTTATTTATTTCCATTTCTCTGCAGTTCCCGTGGAACCAGCCATACAAGAGCTGTTCAGGTTAGTGCCACGCGGGTAAAATGTATCCCCATTAGCAGTTTGGAAAATTCACGCTTTTTAATGGGCGCACTGTACTTTCGAGTTCACCGGCGGCTTGCTCACTGCCTGCTGCACTGATGAAATTAATTCCCCTGAGACTTGCTCATAAAAAAAGTCTTCCTGATTCTCCCCCTGCTTTCAATTGTGTGATTTCTCTCCTCTGTCTGGGCAGCCCTCCTTCTTTCTGCTGCTATGGAAGCGTCCGTGTCACCTGCCTGCCTGCGGCACCTTGTAATCAATTCTTTCCTGTTGCAGCTGTCCTACCCCTGGCTGTGACGGCAGTGGTCATGTCAGTGGCAAATATGCAAGACACAGAAGGTAATGCCTGCATTTTGTTTTCACCATGTGCTGTCTAAAATGACTTATACAGGGACCCAACCCTAATGATGGAAAGCTGTGGGTAGGTGTTCTTGGAAAGCAATGCGTGTTAGGTTGCCTTTTCTTTTCTCACTGGGACTCAGTGTTTTTCTCTTGCACGGGTTTGCAAAACAAAAAGCATTCTATCTCGTACCAAGAATTGAAAATAATCTATAGGACACCACAAACTAAGACCGCCTTGAACTCATTTTCTCCAGCTATGTACACAGTGCTCACATGCGAATGACGAAGAGCCCCCACCACCTTAGTGAGAAGATTACTTCTTCGTCATTTGCTCATTTTGGTAGAATCAGGACGGTAAATCATGGATGATAAGTTAAAATGCTACCTACTGACCTATCTGGACACTTGACTTCCATCATTTAGCAGTGTTCATCCTGGGAAACGAAGCCCAAGCATGCACATGGGCGGCTGCAGGGTGAGGTCACTTGTGGAGGTCAAAGTCAAGGTAGATCAAGCTTATGAGACTTTGGGATTTGAACAATTGCATTAATCTAGCTAATACTGGGATTTCAGGTCTGCAACAGGGACGTGTAGAGAACTTCTGGAAAATAAAGCGGTAGGTAATTACTGCAAAAAACACATCACAGCAAATTGTGTCTTATATGCCTGTGACTGACCACGAAGTACATATCAGTCCTCAGATATGTTTTTCTGGCATTTTCTTCTCTATGATATTAATGTAGTTGTGCCTTTCAATAGAAAGGTTTCAGTTATGATGAGTTAGGAAAGTTTACAGGCTATTAGAAGTTGTTAGCTAATTTTTCACGAATTAGGTTGCAAAGACTAAGGTCGTTCCAGTCTAGCAAACCCTCAGCGACCAGACCCAGGTCACAAAACCAGATTCTAAAGGAGGTGAATCTGCCCCACCTCAGGGTGACCTTCCTCACTGCCTTGCATTTCATTTTTCTTTTAGTGAAGGATTAATTTATGGGTGAAATCAAGCAATTATTTTGATTGTCCTTTCATAAAATCAAAGGAAAAATTACAAATTGCTCCCCAAATCCCCACGCTAGCACTTAGGGAGGCAGGGAATCTTTAATGAACCTCCATCATGAAATGGTTGTCTGACTTTCTCTGTTATATACCAAAGGAACTGTGGACTATTTTTTCAGATAATTTTGTGATAAAACTAGTAAATTTAATGTATTATATATGGTTAAAATAGTAAGCTGTTGAATTATGCAATTGAAATAAGTCATTTATTTAAAGTATTTTATTAAGAAGTATATCTCTGTAAGCTATTTATCTAAAAGTTTTTAAAATCGTGTTATTTATGTTTGTTTCTTCATCATTTCTTGATTAATTAATAGTTAAACTTCATCACACTATTACCAAAAAAATATTAAATTTAGCTTTAAAGTTTTAATTAGGGCAGCCCCTTCGGATCCCCTCACACTGTGGGAGCTTTTCTGTTCTCAATAATTCTTGCTTTCTTAAAAAAAAAAAAAGCTTTAATTAGAGGAGCGTTAGATAGAATTTTATCACCACAGTTTTGCAGAAAAAATCATGAAGTTTCTAAAGAATTATTTCAAATATTCATATTCTTAACCAAGGTTCATTCCACTAAGATATGGATGATATGTCCCTATGTGATATGTGTACACATCTGCTCACAAGATTTCTTTCCCTGCTTTAAAAAATGGTACTTCAAGTTAGATTTGAAGAGGGTTAGGCTTTGTCTTCCTTTTGAGTCTTGACGCTGACTTGTTATCCTAGAAGCACCCTGAATCTTAGTGGTATTACTTAGATGGGATGTCAGGAGAATTCACAGAGATACCCAAGGTGAAAACTATTTTAACTAAACTTCTGTTTAATATAAAATAAGGTCATCATTTTTTACCATGAGTCATATTTCATGTCATTATTAGAACTCCTAATATTTTAATAGAAATAGGCAAGTAGAAGATCTAGTGTGCTTTAGTTTGAAAAAACAAACCTACTTTCCAGTCCCAAGGCCCAGATTTTAGCTTCCCCTGTGACATTAGTGAGCCGAGGGGCTTTGGACAAGTTGCTTAGCATTGCTGGCCTTCAGCTTCTTCTATTTTAAAAGAGGGGAGTCGCAGATTTTGTCATGTGAAACTCATGACCACTCAGCAGTGATGTCTAAAGCCTGCTCTTGGGAAGAATCTCACTGAGGTTCCAAGTGAGGTTTTCTAAGTTTTATATTTTGATGTCTGTGTATTACCAGTAATTTTTAACTAAAGGATGACATTCGAATTTCTTAAACTTAAAAAGTGTTCCTTGGTGCACTAGGTAAGACTCATGAAATTTGGAAAATTTCAGTTATATCTGGTTTTTTTTCTGGGTTTTTTTTTCTGGTTCTAAAAGCTTTACTTACTACAAAAATTCCCCCTTCCTAACAACTGTTTATGCCCATAAATACCTACACATACTTCCCAGACATGGTCAAATGTCATCCTTTAGTTAAAAATTACTGGTAATACATAGACATCAAAAAATAAACTTAGAAAACCTCCCTTGGAACCTCAGTGAGATGCTTCCCAAGGGCAGGCTTTAGACCATGATGACACTTGAGGTCCGTTTCCTGTCTCAGGACATCGGGCCTTTTCAGAATAAGACAAAAGATGAGAAGCCCAAGTTTTGGTTTTGATGAAATTACCTGTATTGGGGGTTTCTCAATGATACATTTTCAATGAATATATTTCTGTTAAGGCTGTTTTATTTTACTCACAAATCATATTAGTAATAGCCAAGTGAAAAAGTGGTATTTTAGTATGTTGAAGTATCTATGTATTTGAACTCACAAAAAAAATAAGTAACATGAGGCAGATGTGGAAAATTAACAAAGTAAAAAAAAATTTTCTATTTTTTAGGGAATGAATTCCAAGTGACAAAATAATGCCTACCATTTAGTTGTGCTTTGTTTGTTCATTTGTTGGTTGTTTGGTTGAGACAGGGTCTCACTCTGTTGTCCTGGCTACAGTACAGTGGTATAATCATTGCTCACTGCAGCCTCAAACTCCAGGGCTCAAGTGATCCTCCCACCTTAGCCTCCTGAGTACCTGCTACAGGCGCGAGCCCCCACTTCCAGCTAATATTTTTCTTTTTTAAAAGTAGAGAGACAGGATCTCCCTATGTTGCCAAGGCTAGTCTGGAACTCTTGGCCTCAAGCAATCCTCCCATTTTGGCCTCCCAAAGTGCTGGGATTACAAGTGTGAGCCACTGTGTCCAGTGTTAATTTTTAACAGAGGAAACTTTTTTCAGAAAATCAGATCTTTAGCACAATTGTAGTTTACTTGTTCACTACTTTGTGGGATATACACCATGGTAGCTCTTGTGGGTTAGCCTTGCTTCATGCTTCTGCCATAGCTACTGGAACTGAAGGTTTGTTTTATTTTTTCAGTGTGATGGGGGTAGGGTTGTGGGTTTGTAAGAAACCGGGAATAGAGGAGACTCAATCGTTGGTTAGTATTTGAAGAAGGAAACAGTAATTTCAAAAAAGAATTCATAATTTAAATTTAAAATTTTAGGGGTAGGAGTTAGGCTATAAAACTTAGTGTGTTGGGTATTCTACATTAAGTTCAAGATTGTATCTTTGAACAAAAGATTAGCGATTTATATGTATTTATTTCTGTTGATAGTTTTTTTTTGTTTGTTTGTTTGTTTTTTTGAGTTGGAGTCTCACTCTGTCGCCCAGACTGGAGTGCAGTGGCCACTCCCGGCCACCGCAGCCTCGACCTGCTGGGCTCCGGTGATCCTTCCGCCTCAGCCTTCCGAGTAGCCGGAATTACAGGCGCGCGCTACCACGCCCGGCTGATTTTTTGATTTATTGTAGAGATGAGGTCTTGCTGCCCAGGCGGGTCTCGAACCCGCGGGCTCAGGCAATCCGCTCACCTCAGCCTCCCAAAGGCACGGGATTACAGGCTGAGCCACCGAGCCCGGCTTGTTGATAGTTTATAAACAATTTGAGGTAGCCAATAAGCCTACATACAACTGCACAATTAAATCTTAAATAGAAATAAATATTAGGTTGCCTAAGCATGGTGGCTCATGCTTATAATCCCAGCACTTTGAGAGGCTGTGGTGGGAGGATTGCTTGAGTCCAGGGGTTCAAGACCAACCTGGGCAACATAGCGGGACTCATCTCTATAAAAATAAACAAACAAGCCTGGCTCTGTGGCTCAGCCTGTAATCCCACACTTTGGGAGGCCGAGGTGAGTGAATTTCCTGAGCCCACGGGTTCGAGACCCGCCTGGTGAGACCTCATCTCTACAGTAGATCAAAAAAACTAGCCAGGTGTGGTAGCGTGCACCTGTAGTTCCAGCTACTTGGAAGGCTGAGGCAGAAGGATCACTGGAGCCCAGCAGGTCGAGGCTGCGGTGGCCAGGAGCAGCCACTGCACTCCAGTCTGGGCGATGGAGTGAGACTCCAACTCAAAAAAATAAATAAATAAATAAGCAAAAATAATAAACAAACAAACAAAATAAAAATTAGGAACATAAGGAAAATGGAAACATAATTTTACCATGACTTCAAGATATATCAGGGCTCTTAATGTAGTATTACATTTAGTTCTGGGTCTCTTGGCAACCAAAGCAAAAGCCAGAAAGGTGAATGATCGAGTTTCAGTGATCTGATACTCTGATCGGGTCCTCAAAGAAGTATACTCTCTTGGCACCAAAGATAAACATCTTTGAATTTTCATGCATTTCCCAGCAGGGATCCAACCTCAGTCAGCATTCTGTGAACTGATATAGGTTATCAGGGCCAGGCATCTTAAAACACTCACATTAAGAAGCTCACAGGCCAGACACTTCAAGGTGGCTCAGCCTGTAATCCTAGCACTTTGGGAGGCCGAGGGGAGAGAATTGCCTGAGCCCAGGGATTTGAGAGCAGCCTGGGCAACTTGGTGAGACCTCGTCTCTACAGTAAATCACAAAAACTAGCCAGGTATGGTGTCGTGCATCTGTAGTTCCAGCTACTTGGAAGACTGAGTGAGGCTGAAGGATGGCCTAAGCCCAGCAGGTCAAAACTGCGGTGGCCATGAGTGCACACTGCTCTTCAGCCTGGGCAAGAAAGAGTGAGACTCCAACTCCAAAAAAATAAAGAAGCTCACAGATATTTATCTTCAGAAACATCATTATTATATGGACATATAGATTTGTCATTTGTTTTTCCCAACTGAGGTTCTGTATTATGAACATAAACATTTGACAAAAACACCATGAATTTGACAATCAGAGCTACAAGTCATTCTTATATTATGACTCAGAATGCTCACTTGGTCTTTCCTGTGTGCAGTAAATCTGACCTCTTATTTTGACTCATATTACTATATTTTGTACATGTGGTTCAGTCTCTTCAACTGCACTGAGTGCATCTGACTGCTCTCACATCACACTGAGAGGTGGCTGGAGACATTAATGTACCTCAGACATGGGGTCCAGCCACTGAGCTTCATTTTGCACATGTTCAAACTAAACCTTAGTCTTCCTAAGTGATTTTCCAGAGTTTAGTTTAGGTCCCCAAGCTCAGGAAGAGTGCTTCCTTGTGTTACATCCTTCCCCATTATGCAGGCCAAGTGGGTGATGTGTCCTGGAAGCATTTAAAACATGAAGACAGGAGTTTTCCCAATATGCCTACAGCATGTTTTTTTGTTTTTGTTTGTTTTGTGGATGGGTGGTAGGAAATAAATGAAATACTTATAAGTCATCACACTTGACATTCAGGAAGCTGCTGAATGTTCTCCTCCTGGCCACCCCCAGCAATTTGCTGGCAAGGAAGCTTGCAGGGGAGGGATGCGGTGGAGCCAAACCAAAGTATGCAGTTTGAGCAACACCATGTCAGGTCAGGAAGGTACATTTACTGCTCCTGAGCTGGTTTCCCAGTGCCAGACACCTGAGTAGAGGGGAGGTCACAGGGTGGGACTTGGCATCTCACCATTTCCTGGTGGCGTCTCCATAGCAAAGACTGATATTTCACGGAAGGATGGGGACATGTGGAAAAGAAACCACTCAGTCTGTACAGCTGGTTGTTTGTATGCCTTAAGCACCCAATAAAGAGATGCTGTTATTAATCTAGAATACTTCATGAACTGATACTAAGGTACAGCTAAAAAAAAAAATCAAATGTCAAACATGTCTGCAGCAATCTGTTTTTAAACATTTGACTAAGATGAGAAATTCTATTTCCTTATATTCATAGCTTGTTTTTTTCCTTTCTATGTTGATATAAAATATTGGTTATATTAAAGACAAAATGCAACTTATTATTTAGAAAGGAATATATTTATAAAAACTAAACTTATCCATCAAAATGATGGCCAATTTATTGTTCTCAAAGTCTTTTTAAAATTTTTCCTAGTATGAATCAGAAATAGTAATCATCAAAATTTATTAACATTAGCCTTACTTGCAGCAGTCATACATACACTGAAACATTTGAAATTAATTGATTATATTACTTATTTCTAGTGATTTTTGCCTAAGCCTCCAATGTACCAAAGACAGAGAAAAAAAGAGACAGAAAAAATTCCCAGGAAAGACTCATTCTTCACATATCTGCTTTGATCCCATTTAATTTATTTCTGGAATTTCATGGATTTCACTTACCTTTTGCCTGCACTGGGGTTTTTTCCATCACTCATTTGTTGAGCATACAGTTCTGAGGAAATATTTAACCTGTAATTTAGCTTTAGAGTCTTGACACACTCAACAAACACTCCAAAATTAAATGATGGATATTGGCATTATACTTGAATCCTCCCCAATTGAGGAAACACTGAGCCAAATCATTGAATCTGAAACTTTAAAATTAAAGTCTTTAAATGGTACCATTTCTTCCTTATTAGAATACTGTTGGAGTCTCTCTGGCTTGTTGTGCTACCCTTATTCGGATTCCTTTTCCATTTCATATACCTTTTCACCCACCAGTGTGATTGCTATGGCGCAGCACGGTGAATAATTGCCTGTCTTCACAAGAGCTTGTTCGGAGCTAGAGTCGAGGGCTTGCTTCCTGATGCATGCCTCATTTGGATTCTGCCAACAGCCTAGGGGCTGTATTATTCATGCCTTGACAGAGAGTACTCACTAAAAGCTTTGGAACAGAGCCAGGTACTGGCTGAGAGATAGTGGAGCATTGCAACTTGCAACTAAGAGGAGCATCTATAATAAAAAAAATTTTTTAAAAACCTGAAAGCAAGAAGAAGAAATAGAGAGGAAGACAGAGAGGAGAGAGAGAAATAGGAATCCCTATATCTCCCTTCTCCAGTTTCATATAGATAGAAATTTCATTTGCATTAAAATAAAATATCCTAAAAATAATTGGTCTTTTTCTAACCATGCTTGAAAGTTTAACACAATTTTCCACGTTTAATTGCAAAGCTGATTTTAATTAGTAAGGCCCTGCGTGTGAAAAATGAGGATCCACTTGGGCGCATGGAATACATCGCCGTGTCTGCTGAACGCTCTAATTAACGTGTGGCTGCTGTACGACAGGGTGCACTGTGGGATGTTTATGAAAAATTCTGTGCACGCAGCCTCCAAGCCGGTCGAGCTGTGCTCTACTCCATGAAGCCACGAGAATAAATGGCTCCCCCTCCATTCTTTATGAGACATCATTGTGCACGCTGTCACCCCATCCACAAGCTTTATGCATGCCTGTCCTTTTTACTGTTTGTCACTGATATTATAAATTGGAAGGTAGGGCATACATATTTTAACATTAATTTGATAACATGGCACACTTGCACATGGAACAAAAATTTTGAGATCTGAGGACTTTTTTGGGAGAAGTGGACAATCCAAGCAACTGACTCCCAGTCCCACCGTAGCTCTGAGCCTGACTAACAACGGCATGTGCGCACACACCATACTGGGCCTCGTTTTCTGGAATGTGGTGGCAGTTAACCTTCACTGTCACAGTAAGTTCTCTATTAAAAAAAATAGAATCCTGGCCATTGTCCTAAGAAAACAATTTGCCTGCTACTGGTCTATTGTGTGTCTGCCTCAACAGACACATCTCTGGGCATGGCCTATTTTGTCTTATATTTTGTAGTAAAGTGTGACCCATTGGATTCAATGCTGCAAAACAAAACATGTAACGCATCTCAGGGCATATTTTTGATGTTTGATGAAGTTAAATACATTTTCAAAGTAATTGCACATTCAAAGAGAAGGTACATGAGTATTTTCAGATATGGTACTAAACACAACAGGTGCACTGATCAGGAATCTATAATATATAGGATCCTCACTGGTCAAGTCTAAATTTAGCAGTTATAATTTTGTTCTTATTTCTCGATGAATGATTGAAATATTGGAAATTGGCTTAGGAACATCAACAGAATACACACCAGAACCCACGTGTAGTATTGCTATTGTCTGAGGTTTACCCACCAAAAAAACCGCAGTTTGATTCCTGCCCCCACCATCTGCATTGGGATTAAAACAAATACATGGCAGCCACTTTTTTAGATCTTGAAGTGTCACGAGATGGAGTGATGTGGCAGTAAAAAGTTCACAGGCAGGATGTTGGAGGGAGGTTACCCGGCTATGCAGTTATGAGCTACAATAAAATACATGGGCAAATTCCCAGATAGCAACCCTGGGGCAGTTCTCTGTCTGGCTCTCGTGGACGTCACAGGCACTGGGAGTCCATTGGCGGTTAGAGAGTTCTGCCCTCCACACTCACTCAAGGGTATGAGTCCCCACTTATTAGGGAAGTGAAGATAGCGTGCAAGACAGGGGGTGCAGGGGCTCAGAGTGTGAGAACCCTCTTGTCACCTGGATTTAAGTGGTTCAGGTGACTATGTTGGGTTAGAATAAGTACTTGGAATCTGCCATCACAACTCATGACTTTTAAGAAACCACCATTAAGAGCAGCATTGTGATCTAGTTCTTTAAACCCATATTTGAGGATATTCATATGTTATTATTGCCATGAAGATATATTCACACTTTGAGGAGACAGGAATAATCAAGAGGGCCCTTCTGAACCCTAACTCGGATTAGCAGTTGTTTCCTCTGTCTTCTCTGACCTTCCCTAAAGAGAAGAGTCTTTCCAACATTAGACTCCAAAATGTGATTACATCGCCAAATTTCAATATGCTCTTCCTGCCAAAATTAGTAAAAGATTTAGAGAAAGGAAACTCTCCCTTGGTCCTAAGATTGCTTAGGATAGGATGCTAGTGTTTTATCTGAAAGGTTCTGTGTAACACAGGATGTTACCAGCTGCAATAAATAGAAACCCCACCTGAAACTAGCTTAAACCGTACATACATCAATTGTTCTACCTAACCTGAACATCTAGAGGCAGTGGCAGGTTGACTCAGCACAGGGGATTGCCTCTCTTCTCCTGTGCCTCTCACGAGTCTCACAGTGTTTGCTCCTTACTATGGGAGAAAGCCATGGCCACTCCTGGCCTGACAGCTGTTGCTGATGTGCAGAGAGGTCCTTTCCTAAAGCTGTCTCAGAAAAATGAGGAGGAACCTTCTGAGACACCAACAACAGCTGGGGGTCCCGTGACCATTCCCAAAGGTCACTGACAAGCAGGTATGGCGAACTAGAACTCTCCAGGCCACCTCTGGAGTCAGAGGCTGGCTACTTTCCCTCCTCAGAGTGGAGCCTCCTGACCCAGTACCTCAAAGTCACCTGGGAACTAGAAGGCAAACTCAGGCCTCCTCCCAGACCTGCTAAAGCAGAAGCTGAGGGGTGGGCTGGAAATCTGTGCTTTAGCTACCCCACCATAGACTACTGGTGGAGAATGTGGGAAAGCCTGCAGGGCTTTTGTTTTTCTTTATCAGAAAGGACTGCCCTGGGTCTGGCAACCCACTGCACACCTTCACAAGCCTTGAGTGCATTATTAAGATGAATGCATCCTCCCTTCTCTGCTAAGGGAAACTGAGCCCCACCTGTGTAATTCAACAGATTTTAGGGAATCTGTTCATTGTAATTTTGTAGCCACTCTGCACAAGGCTGTGAATATTATCTGATGTTCTACTTGACATCGTCAGAGATATGCTTCATATACAAGGGGATGCATTTCCTAAAACTCTAGGGAGGAGAGAGCAGGGGGAAAGTGAACATCTTGGAAGAAATTCATTTCATAAATAATGCATTACGATTCAGTGATGCTCCGATCACTCTGTTATCCCCTTCAGCCAATCCCAGGGCTTGTTATGCTTCTGAATGAACTGCCAGTGTTCCCTGGGGACCAGGGAGAGAACCTGGCAGGCAGGAAAGGGCAGAGGGGAGTGAAATCCTAATGGCTACATTTATCCATCAGTACAGCAGAGGAGACTTGAGCCTCTGGGTGACCCCACTAGGGGTAAGAGCTGAGAGCAGAAACACAGCCCTGTGGAAGGGGCCCAGTGCTGGTCCTGGCAAGGGGTGGGGGGTGAGGAAGGGGGACACACAGCAGCAGCCCTGTATTGGGCCCCCTTGCCACTGCTGAACCTGGCAAGCAGAGTTAATGGTGTTTGGGAATGCAGAAGCCATCGGTACCAATAAAGCCTCTCCCCCTTCTTTCCCTCTCCTGCTCTCCTGGCAAAGCGGTAAGGACAGGAACAGATGGGCACAGAGCAGAGGCCTCTAAGGGCAGGGAGCAGGTTACCTAGACTAGGTGTCTTCTCCTTGGCTTTGCCTGAGGACACACAGGGTGGCACCAGGAAGTCTTGGCAGAATGGGAATGCAGGAAAGGGTTGGGCCTGCCGCTTCCCCCTGCCCTCAGGAGGCCCTCCTGCTGCCCTGTCATCCCTTCAATCATAGCCACGTCCCAGAAGTCCTGCGCCATTGGCAAGCAGGCGCTGGGCCTGCCTCTTGGCCGTGTGTACCCCCAGCCCCGCTGGCTGCAGTGACACTTCTTCCTTTGGCCTCCGCCCACCCCCTACTCCATCCACGAGGGGTTCTCCTGCCCCAGAATGACCTTTTCTTCCTCCAGCCCCAGCCTGCCCTCTGCTTCCCTGCTGCAGCCAAGCAGAAAGCACTAATCAGATTATTAAAATAAGGTGCACCTGCCTTGAGTGACTGATGAATTGAACCTTCCCTAGGGCGACCATGGTCTTGGCAGAGAAGCTTCTTGAATTAACCCAAATTGATTTCTAATAAATGAAAAAATGAGGGGATGTGGTGAAGGCGAGGAAAGGAGCTGTTTTGGGCTGGGTGGGTGAGTCAGCACCTCTCAGTACTTTCTTCACCTGCCACAGGGCCATCTCTAGAGGGCCACGTCTTCAGTTCCCTGAAGGCAGGACAGCCTGGCAGGTACCAACCCCTGGGGACACTCAACCCCCCTCACAACACAGGCCTCCTGGCTTCCAGGTCAGACAGGGAAGAGGGCAAAAACCATGGGGATTTTCAATTTTGGAAACACTTTAGAACCTGACAAGCTAAAAAGGAGTTGGCTTTCTAAATGTTCTTCTTTCTTGTAGTATATTATTGGCAAGAGAAGCCATAAGAAATGGATCGGCTCAAAAATGACTTAAGATTCAAGTTGAGAAAATGCTTATTTTATTAAATAAGGACTAAAAAATAAAATTATGAAAGAAATAATAAAAGAAATGAGGACAACCTTTTATTAATATCTACTGTGTTAAAGTCACAATGTGACATTTGACCAGGAGATCAGTGACCACTGCTAGATTTATTTCTTTGATTTTTAAGACCTTTTTTGCTCTTCTTTTTTGAATATCTCCTATGATAGATGTAATTGTGTAATTTTTACTTAACATTATCACATAAAACCTTTCCTATGTCATTAAATATTTTAATTTTCATTTTCATGGCTAACTTCCATCCTATAGTTGAAATGTGATTTATGCAATTCTTTTATTGCTGAAACTTCTTTTTTAAAAAGCTTTTCCATGTTATACATATGTGGGAAACATATCTTTGAAGATGATTTTTCTATGACTTTTTCATTTTTTTCCTTGAGGCAAATCATTGGGAAGAATGGGAGGGTAAGAGAAGTCCTCTTTCCAGAAATAATTTATCTCTAGTACAAATCAGATCTGTTTATGCTCCCGCCAGCAGAATAGAAGAATGCCTCTGACTGGGCGTGGTGAATAACATTTGTAATTCCGGCACTTTGGGAAGCCAGGAGTTCAAGATCACTTAAGTCCAGGAGTTCAAGATCAGCCTAGGCAACATGAGCGAGAGCTTGTCTCTGCAGAAAGAAAGGAAGGGAGAAAGAAAGGAAGGAAGGAAGGAAGGAAGGAAGGAAGGAAGGAAGGAAGGAAGGAAGGAAGGAAGAAGAAAAAAATTAGCCAGGCATGTTGGTGTGTGCCTATAGTTTTAGATCTACTCAGGAAACTGAGGTGTAAGAATCTCTAGAGCCCAGAAGTTCAAGGATGCCATGAGCCATGATTGTGCCATTGCACTTCAGCCTGGGAGACAGAGTAAGACCCCCACCTCAAAAAAAAAAAAGAAAGAAAGAAAAAGAAAAAGAATTCTTCTGTTGTCCTACTATAGATCATACAGAATATAATTATATTCAGAGTGCTTACTTTTTATTTTTTTAAATGTCTATTTTTAGAAGGTTATTTTTTAAATGACTGATCACTCTATTCAACAATGTCTTTGCAGAAAATTCTGGAAGAAGGCACAGTTAGCAAGTTAAGGAATTTTTTTCCATTTTTAGAATGATCTTGCTTGCTTAGTATTAAAGGAGTTCCCTCCCTTCCAGACTGACCCTAGGAATTATTTTATTTTCCTGTAGCTGAATAAAGAAACAGGCCACTAGGCAGATAGGCGATGCTTCATGCCAGGCAACAGGTGGAAAGGGCTGCTTCCATGCCTCTCCACAGGTGGCAGAGCCTCGTACTCCAAGCACAGAGCTACAAGCAGAACTGGCAGGCTGGCAAGGCCTTCAGCGTGGGTCCCAAACACATCATGAGTCATCATGGGGCTTTCACGACGTGACAGTCTCCCATCAATACCTCTCCATTAAGTCCCTTGTCGGCTGTCCAGACAGGGGCCCACTGAAAACTGGTACTAAGCCCTGATCACCTTTGCAGCCCCATGACCAGCTTGACTTAATCTTGAATTGCTCCATGGTGCCCAGATGCATTGTCTGGCCTCAGTTTGTTGCATTTCCCCATGGTTTAACTTCAGAATGTCAGTGGAACCTTCTTCTGTCTAGATGTCACCACAAGGCCTCAAGACAGCAAGACAAGCCTCCTCCCTTCCACAGACAGTTTCATGTGCTTGGGAAAGCGAACGCCAGGGTGGGTGGCTGAACGCCTCTCCGCCCCCGCCTCCACAACTCCTACCCTCTGAATGCTCAGAGGTCCCATTCAATCTGAACTTGGCCTACACCATTGTCCCCTGCACTTGGATATGCTCTGGGACCTTCCAAGGCTAAAGAGCTTGCCATCTATATGCCTCCCAAAGCTGGGGCTCCTCCTCTTCTCTGCTCATTCATGGGGGCCAGAGAAAAGTCTTCTGTCTCTTTGTGCAAATAGTGTTGCCAGTGCTCGGGATACTCTGGTTCATTAAATTTTCTAGAAACTGGTGGATTGTGAGATACCACAGTTTTCATTCCAGGTAAAATGTATAAACTGGCTTTCCTAACCCAGTAAGAATAGCTCAGGGAATGCCATGTTTGGTGCTTTTGTGCACCAGGTCTGCCTGTCGTTCTTGCCTGTGACACTAAGCTTGTTAGACATGACTCCAGGAGACTTTTCACTCAGCACAGACACCTGTTTATTGAATGTTCAGTGATGTGAACTGTGCAGGCTATAGACACAGAGAACTCTGTGGATCAGTCTTGGTCCCTAAAGCCCTGAATTAGTATAATTTTTAGGTCTTTAAATATTTTTCAAATATTTTAAAAATATTTTTCAAATATTACCTTAAAAACGTATAACAATACAAAATAAATCAAGCTAGTTCAGTTTTTTTAATTAGAAAACTTTACTCTTGTTCTTCTCTAGAGAAAGTATATATGTATATAAGTATATATGCACATATATACGTATGTATGTACTATATGTATATTATATACACAAATGTTGTTATATAGGTAATATCTTGGAAGCATTTTCTTGGAGTGTTTCAGTGGTCTGAATAGAAGTTCAAACAGTAGAGAGGCTGGAAAAATGGCACCATTAGACTTGTTTGACTCGGGGGTCGCCACAAACCTTGCATTTGTGAAAAATGAAATGCCTGCAATACAACCCCATGATGACTCACGATGTGTTTGGGGCCCACGCTGAAGGCCTTGCCTGGTGGCTATGGCAGCCAGCCTGCCAGTTCTGCTTGTAGCTCTGTGCTTGGAGTACGAGGCTCTGCCACCTGTGGAGAGGCATGGAAGCAGCCCTTTCCACCTTTTGCCTGGCATGAAGCATCACCTATCTGCCTAGTGGCCTGTTTCTTTATTGATGCTTTAACGCCTGTAAAGCAAGGCACCCCTGCAACGGCAGAAACAAACGGTGAATGTAATTCCCGAACGTGTGTGTTCTGACTGCTCCACTGGTCGGCTGTTCCCCCATCTCTCTTGATTTCCATGGGCCTCTCTATTCCCTGAGACACAACAATATTGCAAAAGTGCAATTAGGCCAATTAATAACCCTACAATGGTGTCTAAGTATTCAAGTGAAAGGAAGAGGTGCGTGTCTCTTACTATAAACCAAAAGCTAGGAATAATTAAGCTTAGTGAGGAAGGCATGTCAAAAGCCTAGACTGGTTGAAAACTCTTATGCCAGACAGAAATCCAAGTTGTGAAAGAAAAAAAAAAAACTTAAAGAAAATTAAAGTGCTATTCCATTGAACACATGAATGAGAAAGCAAGACAGCCTTGTTGCTGACATGGAAAACATTTCAGTGGTCTGAATAGAAGTTCAAATCAACCACGACAGTCCCTGAAGCCAAAGCCTAATCCAGAGCAAGTCCCTAACTCTCTTCAGTACTATGAAGGCTGAGAGAGGTGAGGAAGCTGCAGAAGAATTTGAGGCAGGCAGAAGTTGGTTCGGTAAGTTGAGGGAAAGAAGCCGTCTCTGTAACATAAGTGCAAGGTGAAGTTGCCAGTGCTGATGTAGAAGCTGCAACAAGTTATCCAGAAGATCTAACTAAGTTGATGGTGGCAACACTAAAAAACAAATTTTCATTGTAGACCAAACCAGCCTTCTGCTGAAAGAAAATGCCATCTAGGATGCTCATAGTTAGAGAGGAGAAGTTTGTGTCTGGCTTCAAAACTTCAAAGGACAGCTGACTCTCTTGTGGGGGCTAATGCAGCTGGTAACTTTAAGATAAAATCAGTGCTCATTTATTGTTCTGAAATCCTAGGGGCTCTTAAGAATTATGTTAAAGCTCCTCTGCCTGTACTCTGTAAATGTAATAACAAAGCCTGGATGACAACATGTGTGTTTACAACATGGTTTGCTAAATATTTAAGACCACTATTGATACCTACTGCTCAGAAAAAAGATTTTTTTTTCAAAATATTACCACTCATTGACAATGCATCTAACCACTTAAGAGCTCTGACAGAGACGTATAAGGGAATGAATGTTGTTTTCATGCCTGCTAACACATCTATTCCACAACTCATGGATCATGATATAATTTTTATTTTCAAGTCTTACTATTTAAGAAATACATTCCATAAATTCATAGCTGCCATAGTTAGTGATTCCTCTGACATATCTGAGCAAAGTGCATGGAAAACCTTCTGGAAAGGATTCACCACTCCAGATGCCATTAAGAACACTTGTGCTTTATGGGAAGAAGTCAAAATATCCACATTACTAGGAGTTTAGAAGAAGTTGATTCCAGCCCTCATGAATAACCTTGAGACTTTCATGGAGGAAGCCACTGCAGGTGTAGTGAAAGAGCAAGAGAACTAGAATCAGAAATGGAGCCTGACGATATGGTAGAATTGCCACAAAATCATGACGAAACTTGAATAGGTGAGAGGTTACTTCTTATGGACAAGCAAAGAAAGTGGTTTGTTGAGATGGAATCACTCCTGGTGAAGATATTGTGAATATTGCTCAAATGAAAACCAAAAAAACTGGGATAAACTTACTTACTAAAACAGTGGCAGAGCTTGGGCCTGGGAGGAATGACTATAGTTTTGAAAGAAATTCTACTGTGGATAAAATGCTATCAACAGCATCACATTGATTTCACAGAGAATTCACAGAGAAATCTTTTGTGAAAGGAAGACTTAATTGATTTTGTAAGCCTCACTGTTGTCTTATTTTAAGAAATTGCCACAGCCTCCTGACCCTTCAACAGCCACCACACTGATTAGTCAGCATCCATCAACAACAAAGCAAGACCTCCTACCAGCAAAAAGCTGCATCTTTTTGAAGGTTCAGTTGGTCATTAGCACTTTCAGCAATAAACTATCTTCAAATTCAGATATGTACATTGTTTTCTAGACAATAATATTGCACATTTAGTAGGCTACAGTATAGTGTAAACATAGCTCTTCATTTTCAAATCCTGTATTTATGTATTTATTCATATAGCTGCTCAACAATTTTTTGTGCCTTTCTCAGACTAAGAGCTATCCCAGACCCTAGTGACAGACACAGAATCTATTTTTGATTAATATCTTACCAATAGAAAAATACATGCAAAGTATTAGGACACTATAACTTCATATATTTTAAAAAAGGAATTCATAGACAATGTAATTCTATCTTTATTGATGTATAATAGATGTACATAGTTTGGGGGTACATGTAATAACTTAATATATTGCCATAATTTGTAAAAATCAAATCAGTGTACTTGGAATATCCATCATCATAAATATTTTTCTTTATGCTAGAACCATTCAATTTTTTCTCTTCTAACTCTGAAATATACAATACATCATTGTAAACTATAGTCACCCTACTGATCTATCTAACACTAGGTCTTATTTCTTCTATCAAACAATATATGAGTACCCATTAATCAGCTTCTCTTATATACACTGTGAAACAAAAAATCTTGTGTAGTTTGCTTTATTGTGGTGTTCTCTTTAGTGTGGCAGTCTGGAACTGTATCTCTGAGGTATGTCTGTGCTCAGGTTCTAGGTCTGGATCACTGTATAAAGTTGCCTTTCGATTTTAAGATCATAATAATTAGACCTGAAACAGCTGTTAGAGATTCTGCAGCAAGAATCTGAGATTGCTAAAAAGATGTTCCGTTATAGTAATTATTGAGTGCTGACTGCACACACAACTCTGTCAGAAACAATGTTTAGGGACAGGGCTCCTAATTCTGGAAGAATGTGTGATGTGACATGTTCAACGTGTAACAGACACAGATGCACACATGCACGGAGAAATGCAGGGACGTGCAAGGGAGGTACATGTCCAGGGAGGGAGGCAGAATTGGGATAACAGCCTCCCAGAGCTGCAGGCAAGGTTCTCCTGTGAGACCTCTGCTATTACGATCCAAAATATGCCACAGGAGACCAAGACTTGAGTTTGAGATGGCAGATTGTTGGCCATATCATTTTTATTTTTACATGACTCTTATAAATTCATTATCCTAAGCATGTTGATGTCAATTTAAGAAATGGTTTGCACACAAAAATTCCAAATTTGACAACATTTTGGAAAATGGAAGTTAGAAGACTTTTATTTAGTTACGGCTTTGGCACTAACTAGCTGTGGGACCTTGGACAAGTTATGTCACTTCTCTGTCCACAGTATTTTTACATATGTAAATGCAGGTGAAAACTGGGTTCCTTCCAGGTTTGGTTTATTCTGCATTATTTGGTTGCCATGTGGTTCCTTACATAAGGAATCATTACAACCCTCTCCCAAAAACTAGATTCCTTTTCTGCATTTAAACCACAATGCTGGGTTTCATCTTGACCAACGCTTGCAAGGCACCGGCTTCTCGGCTGACTTTCTGTTACTGCACAGTTTCTGCCCGTGTGTAAATTTTCTTCCCAAGTAGACCGCATTCACTTCTCAGAAGACAGATAAATCCTCTGCAGCATCACTTCACGTGTGCTGCCTTTCAAAATTCCGGCTCACAGTGGTCATTCATTACAGGCTTGCTGGAAGATATTGCTGCCTAGGAAATGAGGGGATGCAGAATAGGACAAGTGATTGAAAATATTTGTAAGAACAATTTCTACATGGAAGCAGATTGTTTTGGATCTTGTTCTCTCTAAATTAATAATCCATAATCAAGTCTTATGGCTTTTCCTTAGAGGAAGTCTTCCTGATTATATTCTAATATTCACCGCCTCCATGCCAAATGCTAGGGCTGTGCCGTGCACAGAAAAGTACATCCCATGCACGAGGGAAGCAGATTCTCTGCTAAAGGTAGAAACATGCAGCCTCTGCAGAAGTACAAATGTGACACAGTGTTCTGAGCACTACAGAGGCACAGTGAAGAAGTGGCTCCCTCCTCTAGGAGTGGCCAGAGTCTTCATGAGGTAGGAGACATTCCAGATGACTTTTAAACGAGAAGTCCAGCTGACTGGGAGGAAGTGATGAGGTCTGGAGGTGTGAGGAAGCATCCCACATGCGTCCTTCCACATGCTTGGTCAGCCAGTTGAGCACCCAGATGTGCCAGATGCCAGACCGTGATCCCTGTGGTGACAGGCCTGGTCTTAGCTCTCCAAGAGAGACACCTTCAGCACCAGCACATGATGTGCTCTCCAGACAAGCACCAGTCCCTGGGGTGCCAATACCTCACTCTGCAGAGGTGGCATCATCAGAGGAGGGGTGCTTCTCTTGGTACCTGCTCATACCAAATCCTGCCTGCTTCTCTTGGTACCTGGGAGGCAACCTGCAATGGGGCAGAGCAGGATCGGGGGTGGACAGAACCCAGAGAGGAGAGAAAGGAGAGTAGTGGCCACCAGAGGTGCGTAAGGAGAGACAGCAGGGAGGGAGGCCGTCAGTGTAAGGAGACCCCTACCGTGGGAGGTCATCCATGACCAAGAAGAGGCTCTAAGAAGCCTGAACTCTGGGGTGGCAGTGCAGGGGAATGGAAACAGAGGGAAAGCTAATGCCTGTAGATGATCAGGTGAATCCTCTCAGGGAAACAGAGGGAGCGAGAAGAAAAAGAAGGAAGGGAAGGGGAGAGAGAGAGAGGAGATTACTGATGTCAGGACCCCAGCGCTTTCACAAGTGACAGTCCACCTGCAGCCCTTGAATTGGAGGGATGAGTGGGGAAGCCGCTGCATGAGTGACCTGGGCCACAACGTCCAGCCTCACCGGAGGCAGCGGCAGATGCAGGTGAGAGAAGGAGTGACTCGGGAGCCGCCTGTCCAGGGCGCAGATGGGCAAGGAGGGTCCAGTCTTGACAAGGTGATTGTTTTCTTAGAGATGTGCCTGCTGCCAGGCGTGGGAACTAGAAGACATGGAGCACATTTCACGTGACCACCGTGCAGCAGGTGACATTCTACAGGTCCCCTCCCTTCTGTTCCAATCCCTTGTGGAGCAAGGTGGCCTCTCCTTGTACTCGCAGCCCACGGGCCCCCTCCATGTGTGGGGATGGTGCTCTTTGGTCAGCGCAGGACTGAAGCCCAGCAAGGGTCACTGCGTTGCTCCTGAGTTACAGGAATCCCAAGCCGGGTCTGCTGCACAAGCCTTCTCAAACCAAATCCTGCCTGCTTCTCTTGGTACCTGGATCCAGGTTGCCATAAATACAAATGCGTTACCCTGCTTTGTTTCAGTAACTGGCACAGGAAACCCAAAGGAAGACCCAGGCAGCTGAGATGCTTGTAAGTGTCCTTCCTGAGTAAACTTGAGTTCAGATGCCACCTTGACGGTGACCACTCTCACCTTGAAAGCCAAGGTGGGCAACCTTGGAGATGCAGACATGGGAGAGAGGCATACTGCTGCCCCCTCTTGTGGATTTCACTTTCAGTCACAGTTTTCCAACATATCTCAATCCACTGGTAGATATTCGAGGCAAAATGTTTCTTCTTATTGCTTATCTTTCCAATTTATAAGAATAATTTCCAAAGGGCATGGGCATTTTTCAGGGAAAGAAAGGTCAGCATGCGTACCCAGGTGGGAGAGCTTACCAAGATCTGAGCAGCCCTATACTGCCCAGCATGCTTAGCACGGCAGCGGCCCTCAGCATTTGGCCAACGCAAGACCTGCTGGGTGGTAGCATTCCCCAGTTCGACCAGTGCCAACCCGGGCTAGGGAACATCAAGAGAATGCCAGTCAGTGTACACAAACCAGACTTCATTTGCCTGTCTGCTGGAGTATTGGGTGTGATAAGGAAACTGATACGTGGTTCTTAGTCAGCTGGTGATAGACTGTTTTTATGCGAGTCTTTTCAGTAGAAATAAAGTTAGCACGGACTGCAGATCTTGACCTAGAGGTCGGCCCTCCCTGGAGGTACTGAATATGGAGGCAGGGTGCAGAGGGTCCCTCAGCCCTCAGTATGGCTTGGGCCAGGCCTTCACCAGTGACTGTCTCTCCTGAGACCAGCATAAGAGGCCAGCACTACCGACTGGGTGCCATCCCATCTCCCTTCAGACCCAGGCTTCAGAAGGTGGAAAGTTCCGTGTGATCTGAGTTTGATCTTTTCTGAAGCAGAATTATGTTCATTCTGGGCCATATTCTAAGGCAAGTGGACCAGAAAGTCCAAGAGCACACTTGGAAATAAATTCAGTGAGTGTCTTATAAATCCCTCCCCTTTTTCTAGCATTTAGACTTTTTGGTTCAATTTCTGTTTTGGTTTCCTTTTTTCCAGCCGTAATCTAATACAGTACTTATTGATCGTTGATGTCATTATTTATTACGTTAGCATTTGTAAGCATTGAGAAGTTGACATCCCTAAAGAGGTCCAAGCTACAGCAATCCTTTCTCATATCTTTTTAAGTGTCTGATGTTTTACAATTTATGTGACTGACCTATTTCCAAATAAAACATATGTGGACCCCCATTGCAATAGGAACTGTTAAAGGAAACACCACAAAATTCTAGAACTGAAGGGGCCTTAACAGTCAGGTGAATGGGCTGACCCCATCCCTCACACCCCAGTAAAAGTCTTCCACAGAACAAGAAATTCAGGTATGTAAAACAGGTGGAGCACAGCTGTCCCAACCAAGGATGGCAGGTCCTGTGGCCCCTCCTGGCTCTCACAGAGGCCCCTGAGATGCCTCTCCAATGCCCTGTGATTCCAGAAAATGTAGCTGAAGATCCCTGAGCAAATGATGAGCTCCGTCCCTTGAAATGTGGTAACCTCTTGAGACCGGTAGTGATAAACTGATCCATATCATTGACAAAAAAGTGTAGAATCCAGCAATCGTATCTCCCAGATGAGAGTTATTTTCCAGAATAAGATACCTGCGAATCTTTGCATTTGTGGGACCAAGATTTTTCTTTCTGCTTACAAAGAGGAGAGGGTAGGCAGTTCTTAAGAAAATTGATAGAAAAAAATTCTTGTCTATTTTGTGTAATTAAATATGGAGACAAATAAAATGATTTAGGTATCATGGTAGCAGTATTTAAATTCAACATTTTAATTAGTTGGAGTTCAGTATTTTTTGTCTTTAAGCTGATAGAGTACCTACCTACCTGGATTCGACATGTGATAGCCACTTTCTCTTCTCAGATCCCCTCAATAAATATTCTGCACAGACATGACCAAGGCAATATTGAATTTCTCTAAAACAGAAAAAAAAGGTTGTGCAACCCAGTTCTCATCTATGAGTGCAATGAGCTAACCAGGCTTGGCAGCATTTGAAGACTCTCCTTAAGAAGTGCGTCCTCTTCCCAAGGAGTGAGAAGGGGAAGTGTCAGGAGCATGGAGGGAGCATCTGCTTGCCTGATTGGTCATTGCCTAATGGGGCCCTGCTGGAAATAGGTTGGAGCCTTTTCAGCAGAACATCTTATTACTCACTTCAGATGAGCAATGTGATCATTAAGACAAAAGTAAACAAATGAGAACCACACTGAGGACCTACTGTGTGCCAGGTCTGCACTGTAAGACAGACTTTCTTCTATATTCCCAAGAGATTGAGAGACTACAAAAAAGTTGGCAGGTAGAGAGGTGAATGCTTGGTGACCTTCTACTCAGAAGTTAGTACCAGAAAGATGGACAGAGCTATCCACTGTTCTACCTCTGTCAAAATAGATAGATAGATGATAATTAGATGATTGATAGATTGATATAGATAGGTAGGTAGATAGATTAGATAGATAGATAGATAGATAGATAGATAGATAGATAGATAGATGATAGATATGATTGGTAGATAGGTAGATGAGAGGGGGATATACAGAGATGCACACACACATATACACGTCTCATGACCTCACACACAGGGTGACTCACATATAAGTCAAGCCTTGTGCTGGCTGTGATCTGCAGCAACCTCTGCCTGTGCCCACCACTCTGTCATATCCCCTCTGATGGGAAATTCGAGTGAGCATGACCTCAGTTCAAGCCACACGGGTATCCTCACGGCCCTAAGAGTACCCTCCCTGCTCACACAGACAAACATGCTGCAGACAGATGGGACAGAGATGCTGTATTCAGAGAACACAGGGAGACTCTGAAAGAAGGAAGCACTGAGAGAAGTGGATATTTTGAGCTTGTCCTCAAAGCACCTCTCCCCTAAGAGCCTCCTCCAATTGCATTTTCATCAAGCAGGACTTTCTGTTGCCTTTCACTAGATTACTGTGTGAGAAAGAGGACCGTTCAAAACCAGTGTTGTCTCTTTTTGTACAAGAAATACAAGAAAATATTTTATCTTTTGCCAGTTGAGTTTAGAAAGAGAAGGCCAGGCACAATGGTTCAAGCCTGTAATCCCAACACTTTGGGACCTGAGGTGAGAGCTTGAGCCCATGGGTTCAAGACCAGCCTGGGCAACTTGGCAAGATTTCATCTCTACAATAAAATAAAAAATTAGCTGGATGTGGTAGCACATGCCTATAGTTCTGGCGACTTGGAAGGCTAAGGCCATGGGATCGCCTGAGTCTAGCAGGTCGATGCTGAGGTAGCCATGAGTGTGGCACTGCACTCCAGCCTGGGCAACGGAGTGAGACTCCAACTCAAAAAAAAGAAAGAAAGAAGAGAAAATAGTTCTGGGAATAATGGAGATTCATAGTTTTGAACAGAGTATTGCATGACATGTAGCAAAAGCAATCATAGTAAGCTCGATTAAACATGCAACCTAAGTAGTATTTCCAAATGCAGTGATTTTGGAGCAGTGCAGCGTGCATAATTAAGAAACCTGTGTGTGTCTTCCTTGGTTAAGTATTTCTAATGGTTACTTGGAAAGTAAATAAATAGGGTAAGAATAACTGTCCAGCTGAGATAGTACCAAACACTGGGCAGATGGGTTTAGCCACAAGGCTGCGCTTCAGCAAAAAAATGTAGACACAGCAACTTGTAACTAATCATTGCCCCAGAAATTAAAATCAAGGAGATTCCATGGAGCAAATGTTTTTTTTAATCCTGTTTATAATAACCAGATTTAAAAGTGTATTATCTGTACCCTGATGCCCATTAAACTACTGAGTAGCTTTGAAAACCTATGTGAAGTGCTTATATTTTACTTGCAATAATGTATTAGAAAATACATATTTAATAAGCTTCAGAGTTTATACAGAGAGCATATTTTGCCTGGAAAACCTGTGGTATGGGGTGTGTGTGTGTGTGTGTGTGTGTGTGTGTGTGTATTTATATGTGATCGCAGGCATGTTCCTAGTGCTTTGAGTTAGGAATGTTCAAGTGTCTCTCCATCACCAAGCTTGAAGTGGAAACATTTCAGTCCAACTACCTGGATTTTATATAGCTCACAATTGAATAATTTCTTACCAATTACATCAAGACATCGTACTCTTTCCTAGATCAGCTAAAGAAGGAGAATCTTTAGTTTTTTGTTTTTCTCTATTTTCTTATAAATTTGTCCCAGGACAAAGATGTAGCTGGTAGAATCATAAATGCTTACATAGCTTGTTTCTCAGTTCTTCATATCATCTTTGCTGCTGTTAATGTTAAATATGACCTAAAACCCATGTGACCAAGAGCACTTGTGTCAATGTGTGCATATTCAGGAAGATGAAGTGGAAAAAGAGACCTCTTTGACAGTGTCACTGCCTGTGTGGTGTTGGTTTCCAGCGGTTTTTTCTCTGGGTATGCTCCTTTGAAACATAATGTGACCAGTATGCTTGACAGGCAGTGAGTACCAGCAGAACAGTGTATGAATAGGTCCCCAGTAGAAGTATGTTCTCTAATATTAATTTCTACTTGTATTTTGGCCTGACAGAAGACGCTTGCTTAGAAGGCAGAAACTCCAGCTCAATGCTACCTGACACTTTGACCTTGTGCCCACCACTTCATTTTCCAGGTGGAAAGATGGATTAAGTGATTTGCAAGACTTCTCCTTCCCCAGATTTCTCCCATCCCGAGGGTATTTCATTAGTAAGTGGTGTCACAGGTCACCAGCTCCCTGTCAGCCATCTGAGGATTTTTGCTAGAACAGAATGCCACCCCGGTAATCTCAGTATATTCATACGGCAGCTTAGTTTGCTGATCTTACTGCCAAGAGGTAGATGACTGTTGGAATAATTTTGCTTTAGCATGATCAACATTCTGTTTTGTAAATGACAAAGATATTAAATAGTTATAGACTGAAAAGAAGCAACATGCATTTTATTGAAAACCAAATACTGATTGAACCGTGGCTAAAGACTAGCAGGTCAGTACCTAAGGTGTCAATATAATCAGTCAGTAGAAACGAAAAGTATTGAATGCCCACTCCTTTGCTCGGCACAGTGGGGACTTCGAATAATAATTACTTACATGGCAAGTAATTACTTAAAGTCAAAGAGGAAGCAGTTAAGTTGAGGCAATAAGAGGAGCACACACGAAAAAGTCAAGAGCAGTATGCAGTAGTTTACAATTAGATGTATACATCTAATGGCCCAGAGCTTGTTAGATGCTCCTGAATTCCAGAATGATCAGGAATGACGTAATGGATAAAGTGGGCTTGCGAAGGGTCTTAAAGGATGAGTAGGAGAGTAAATTCCAGGCAAGAAGAATCATGAATGGACATAGAACTGTAGGAAGAGAGTGATGGAAATGGATACCCATAATGAAAGATAAATGGAGGCATGTGTGGAATCTGAAATGATGTAGGAAAAGTGTGGCCACATATTTCAAGTTCTTAAAAATTCAGTAGACCATACCTGAGTCAAAGATGCAGGATAAACACCTAAGTTAGCTTCTACTGTCTTGGAAACGTCACCATAATGACAGTAAGGAGTCTGGTTTTTAAAGGCCAAAGTACACTGGGGCAACTTGGTCAGATCTTGTCCCTACAATAAATCAAAAAAATAGCTGGGCATGGTGGCACACACCTGTAGTTCCAGCTACTTGGAAGGCTGAGGCTGAAGGATTTCCTGAGTCCACCAGGCCAAGGCTATGGTGGCAGTGAGTGTGCCACTGCACTCCAGCCTGAGCGACAGGGTAAGACTCCTACTGAAAAACAGTAAAACATTTTTTTAATTGGAGAAAACAGATATTATATGGAGAGGAAAAAATTTTAAGGCAGTTATAATGTTCCCATTTCTTTAAATGGGAAAATATTTTATTTAGAAAACAAGAGCTCTAAGAAATTTAAAAGATAGCAAGAAATAAAAATGCAAGAGGATTGAGATAAAGTTGGAGAAACATTCCAGTTAAAAAGACAAAATTATGAAAATAAAAATAGGAGACAGAAAATGAAGCAATGAAAGAACCAGCCCAGAAAATATAACATCCAAATGATAGCAATTCTGGAGGAGGAGGAGAAAACAATTAGGAAAAACAGTGAAAGAGATAACTTAAAAAGCTTCCCTGAACTGACTTTCCAGATTAACACAACTCCCCAAGTGTTGATCCCAAATGTTGAAAACATTGTACCACCAAGAAATCTTATTCCAGAACTCTGGGACCAAGAGACTACCCTGAAAGCAAAGTGAGAAGGAAAAAAAAGCCTCTTACAAAAGGTAAAAGAGTGGGCTAAATATAAAGGATCAAAAATCATTATAGCATTGGACTTTTTGGCACAATCACAAGAAACTGGAACACAAGGAAAATTACTGTTTCAGTTCTGAAGGAAAGCACTTTGCAATTTAGAAATATATGCTGAGATACATCATCAATTACATGCAAAGGTAGAGCAAAGACATTTTCAAATAATCAAAGTTTCAAAAATGTGCCCTTCATGGTCCCTTCCTCAATAAACCTGGAGGATGTTCCACCAACATGAGAAACTACAAAAGAGAAAGCCTTGGGTCAGGAGACAGGAGAACCCCCAGTGGAGGAGTGGGTGTCTCTGTGAAGCTGATTCCAAGGTGGACAAAGCCTGGGGTGGACCAGGCTGGAGCAGGTGGGAAGGTGGAAGCAGATGCTGCTTCGTGGTGATGAGCCTGATGTCCATGTTCTAGGTGCATGCAGAGGAGTATCTCACACCTGGTAGAGTTTGGGAGCCAATAAGTGAGTACATAGATTAAGAAAAGCAAAAATATTAATAATATTAAATACAGGGAAAATGTAAGTTATGTAAGAAAGAAAAGTGCTCACAGTATACCACCTGGCTCTGCTGCTTCGAGATGTTTGTGTGACCATAATAACATCCAAATTGAACACTGATCAAAATAAAATTCAATACAGCTGTATTAGGAATAGTAGAGTATTAAAAATGCACTTGTTAATGGAGGAGGGGAGATGAGGGGTGAGAACCTTTTCTTCCAGGATAAGACATCAAGAGAAACTGCCCAAAACTAGGTAATCAAGAAGTAGTCATAGAAGCACTTATCCAGAGAAGTAGCCATGAAAACCAAGAATCTGCTTCAACTTTGATGATGGCTACTTGGGACAAATAGAAATTTATTGAGGGGGAAATTAGGAGGATTATGAGTTTTCAAAATGACCGACTCTGAATTATGTGCAAATCTCAACTAATTCTAAAAACAAACATTGGCGTGTAAATAGTATTCAGTATGAGAATGCTGTTAAAGAAATCTGAACAGAGGATGGATCTGATAAAACTTATAACTCCAGAAAATGTGTTTGGTTTCAGCAGGAGGAGACTAGGCTTAGAAATGTCATGCAGATGTGAGAGGCTGAGAACCCTGGGACAGTTGGCAGAGCCTGGGAGAGGAGGGGCACACCTGGCCAGACCTACCTCCCTGAGCCATGGCTGACAGCCTTTCTGAAAACATCCTTACCTACCCACGCACCTGTGCCTGCCTTCCATCTGAGGGCCATCTTACAGGAAAAGCCCTTCAGACTGAGACTAGAAAACATTTAAATGTAATTGTGAAAGTTCTGAGTGTCTCCCACTTAGAGTGTGCTCTGTGACCATGACTCCTCCTTCAGGGACAAGTTCCAAGCCCACTTCAGCGTGGCTTCCTTCCTGCCAGGGTAACTTGTCTCTCACCTTCTGGGAATCTGAGAGTCTGTGGGTTGTATCACCTGGGCGGCGGAGGGGGGAGGAATCTGAGTCTCACAATCCTTGGAGCCCTCACGGCACTTGACCTGTCCTCAGGCTTCTTTATCTCAGTCCTCCTGTTAGCCCTTTCTTACTCCCCAGTCCTAGAGACCTTGTGTTCCAAGAGTTCTGTCCAAAGCCCTTGCTCTTCCCAATAAATCGCTCCTGTTTCCACCATGTCTGTTCCATTCAGTCACTGACCACCCCATACCAATGTTCCAGGCCCGAAGCTGGGCCACCTAAATCAGCCTGGTCTTTCTGCATCCACAAAAGAAGAGGTTATAAAGAATCACCCATAAGTCTCTGTTTCCAACCAAAACCAAGCCAACCAATACTCGTGAGTCTCCTCTGTCTTCCATATCTATAGGCACTTCCACCTGCCAGGTTTCTGAGCTGAAAACCAGGATTCATTCCATATCCTGTCCCCTTACCTCACTCCTACATGCTCTGCCTCTGCCTCAGCCAGGCCAACCTAGGACCTGGCATCACTCCCCAAGTGACCTTCCTCTTCTGACCACGCTGTCCTCCCTCTCATTCCCACACTACAGCCAGAGAAAGTTCCATAGCCCTGAACAGACCTGTCATCCCACTGTCTACACTCCAGGGGCTCCCAGGGTTCCTAGGAGGGACACTAACTCCTCATCGCAGCCCAGCAGGCCTCGATCAGCAGCATCCTTCCTCCTCCAGCCTCCTGACCATCACCCCACTAATGCAGCCTTGTTGCACTTGCCCTCTCTGTCTCTCTCTATCTTTGTATCTTTCTGTCTCTCTCTGCTCAGTTGCTCTCTGTTTCTCTCTCTGTCTCCCTGTCTTTCTTTGTCTCTCTGTGCCCTCTCTGCCTCTCTCTGTATTGCTTGGTTTCTTTCTTCTCTTTCCATCTTTCTCCCGCTTCCCCTGTTTATCTCTATCTATTTTTTTCTCTGCCTCTCTGTTTCTCTCTATCTGTTTCTTCTCTGTCTTTTTCTGTCTCTTTGCTTATCTCTCTATTATCTCCATGTTCCTATCTCTGCCTCTGTCACTCTATCACTCCTTCTCTCTGTGACTCTTTTTGTGTCTCTTTCGCTATCTTCCTCACTCTAGCTCCAACCTCCCCCACAACATTGGTTGCCTGTGAAGCTTTCTTGACCCCCTCCATTAGGAGATATCCCATGAGGTTAGGGACTGTGTTGGTATTTCTCAGCAAAATGCTTCCTGAACAAATGAATCACTCATTCTATTCATTCAGAAAATACTTATTGAGCCCCTATTTACTATATAATAAGCATTAGAGAAAAGTATGTGTTATTTTTAAGTGACTTCTTACCATGGCCCAATAAGAAAGTAGGGCAAGATTAATATCCCTTTCTAGAAATTAGAAACCTAAGATGTAAGTAAAAGGGAGTTGTAAATATCTTGTCCAATGTTATTCAGCTCTGTCTTTAAGCAAGTTATTCAAAACCTCTGTCCCGCAAAGTAGGAATTTTAATAGAATCTACCTCCTGAGGTCATTGGGAGGTTTCATAGGTTCACATATGTAAAGATTTTAGAAAATATCAGGCACACAGTAAGCAAGTACTATTGGTATTAAGTGAGCTGGAATTAAAGCTCAGTACGCCAGAATCATGTT
>NW_007246631.1:403015-473834 GCF_000164805.1 Carlito syrichta | reverse complement strand
CAGAATCATGTTCAAATATTTTTTTCAAATTATGTCCAAATGTTTTTTTTAAATAATTATTTTAGCTTTAACCCAATGGCTGCTGTCAAGAAATACAAGAAAGATATTATCCATAAAACAAGAGATTATAAAGAATCACTTATGAGTTTCTAAACTGACTTATTGTCCGTTCTGTAATTTGCAAGCATCAGCCTCAGATGGAGCGAGCCCAGGGGACAAAATGATTCTTTTTCCCGCCCCTTTTCTCTCTTGACAGCAACAATAATAGGAGACTTGGGAGTAGAGTATACTTTACCAAATTTGTTCTTCAGTTACCAAGAATTTATCCCATGTTCATAAAGAAATTGAATAAATGAAAATGTTAAGTGAAAGACCACTAAAAATAACATGCAAACTGGCCTTAAGGGCATGAAACACAGAACATTTTATTTTGTTTTGTTTTGTTTTGTTTTTGTTTTTGAGTTGGAGTCTCACTCTGTCGCCCAGACTGGAGTACAGTGGCCGCTCCCGGCCACCGCAGCCTCGACCTGCTGGGCTCCGGCGATCCTTCCGCCTCAGCCTTCCAAGTAGCCAGAATTACAGGCATGTGCTACCACAACCAGCTGATTTTTTGATTTATTGTAGAGATGAGGTCTCGCTGCCCAGGCAGGTCTCGAACCCGCGGCCTCAGGCAATCCACTCACCTCAGCCTCCCAAAGGCGCGGGATTACAGGTTGAGCCACCGAGCCCGGCTACACAGAACATTTTAAATATGTGGATTCACTGAGGGAAATCCATAGCAAGTAACCGATTTTCTAGAATAACCTAATACAAAAGACTAAAAGCTGTTTGTACTGAGTTAACCACAAAAAAATACTAGGAAGGCCACACCAACTAAAAGACTGATATTAGAATGAGCATGGGGACTCTCAGAACAGAAAAGTTCAGGGGAACTGGAGTTGATGAAAAGCAGTTTTTCCATTTGTAACTTAATTAATTTAAACAAGGTGAAAACACTAAAAACCTAGAGTTTCTTGTTTCTGAGTCAGCATTTATTTCCCTTTTTCACTCTACTTAAAGTACTTTGAACTTTCTTTTCTGTTGCTAGAAAATTGTATGAAGACTGCTAGGTGTGGTGTCTCATACCTGCAATCCCAGCACTTTGGGAGGCTGAGGTGGGAGGATTACTTGAGCCCAGGAGTTCAAGACCAGTCTAGGCAACATTGCAAGAAGTTGTCTTCACACACACAAAAAAAAATTAGCCAGGTGTAGTGGCACATGTCTCTAGTCCCACTTACTTGGGAGGCTGAGGTGGAAGGATCACCTGAGGGCAGAAGGTCAAGGCTGCAGCACTCCAACCTGAGTGACAGATTGAGACCCTGACTCAAAAAAGAAACAAAAAAAGAATCACTTTATGGATACAATCTCAAAAAATTACAAGAGATAATTTTTGTTAGCAGAGTACTATTGAATTACCGTGATCTTTGTTGAAGTCTTAACTATGTGAAAAAATAGAGTACATTCTTACTGAAATCTTCAACCATTGTGTATTGAATAAAGTGATGCGAATTTAGTAGGGCAAATATGCGTAAACACTAGATATTCTGTCCATACATTGCAGACGTTGAAGTCAGCACTCCAGAAGTGTGTTGAAATATTCGGGGTCACCTTGAAGCTGCAGGGCTGTGCAGCTTCAGCTGCTGGGACATACTGGCCATGGCACCACGACATCCCTCAGGCACTGCAGGGGTCATCTGAGACCCTAGCTCTGGCAAGCGCTGCCCGCCAGGAGAAGGAGTCTTGAGCTGCCTTCCCACGGCCAGGCCTTCTCATTCTCCCACCCTCATCATCTTCCCTGCGGTAGCCAGGGCTCTCTCTATCACTTCTTCATTCAGCAAATACTTTTTGAGCACCTACCGTTTTCCAAAAACATGTTGGGCTCCCCCAGAACCATCCATAGACTTTATGCCATGATGAAAATGTCCTATATTTGCTCTGACCAGCACAGAAGCTGCTGCCACAGGTGGCCCCTGGACACTGGAAATGTGACTAGTGTGACTGAGAAGTTAAATTTTAATTTTTTTTAATTTTAAAATTTTAAACAGCTACCTATGGCTCAGTGGCTACTATATTGGATACCACAGCTCTCAGACATACGAGTCGGTTAAACTCAAGCCATTTTTTTCACTCCACTGAAGGACAACATAGCTTGCAACCTACAATCATACTGGAGTGTGAGAAGTGCTTGCATTTTTAATCTATGGAGAAAACCATGGTTTGTCGAGTAGGAAAATGTTCACTGAGCACCTATCATAAGTGAGTTTCAATTAGCCATCATGGGAAACCAGCAACTGGTAGGGGCTTAGCCACACTACTGAGAAGCAGAATTGAAGAGAGATGAAGATTCAAACTCTAAGTAACAAGTTGGGTGGGAAGTCCCTGAGAATAAGGGGCCATGTTTCCTGGGCAGAGATTCTCCCCGACCCTGGCTTCCCAGGGGTGCTGAAGACTGCAGCTTGTTCCCCTTGGTCTTTCTTAATCTGCAGACATTCCAGAAATATGGCCTTGTTGTCATTCTAGAAAGACTCATATGTACCCACAGACCCGTGCCCAGTTGAATCTGGGTGCAGCTGCGTCAGGCAGGCTGCCCACCTCCCCACTGTGGGCTGGTGGAGGGACTAGCAAGGCAATGCCCGCTCTTTAGGTTGCAAAATTCTCTCCTTTCAGGCCACCACTCACCCAGGCAGCGGACATGGGGTTCACAGAATGTTTCACAGAATGTTCCTCAAATTCACGTCCCAGAATTGCTTTCCAAGACCCCACTTGGAACCACCACAAACCTTTGGTCTCAGAGACCAAGAGGCCTCTATTGATTTGGGCAGGTTTGTGAGCCAGGTAGCGCTGACCATAGAATGGGATATACCTTGGGTTTGAATGTCTTGTCACATTAAAAGTAGACACCAGGAACTGGCAGTAAATGAGAATGGATCATTAGAGAAAAGACCAAGGGGGATTTGGTTGTAACTGGCAGTAAAATTTTTTTTTTTTTGAGTTGGAGTTTCACTCTGTCGCCCAGACTGGAGTACAGTGGCCGCTCCCGGCCACCGCAGCCTAGACCTGCTGGGCTCCGGCGATCCTTCCGCCTCAGCCTTCCGAGTAGCCGGAATTACATACACGCGCTACCACGCCCGGCTGATTTTTTGATTTATTGTAGAGATGAGGTCTCGCTGCCCAAGCGGGTTTCGAACCCGCGGGCTCAGGTAATCCACTCACCTCAGCCTCCTAAAGGCGTGGAATTACAGGCTGAGCCACCGAGCCCGGCTTGGAAGTAAAATTTTATTCGCACTTTACATTAATGGATATAGAGAACATCTTGAGCAAGGAACCATGTAAATTGGCAGGAGGAACTGGAAGTTTGAGGCCGGCCAATTCCAGTGGTTGCTAAAATAAGTCCAAATGATTTGCAAAATGTAGGGACAGGGAAGTAAAACAAACCAACCCAGGTCAAAGTAAAAATAGATTAGAAGACACTGAAACATACTTCACTGGTAATTTCCAACCAGTAAAGAAACCGGTGTTACTTCCATTATGCCGATAGGTAAGCCAAGGCCAAACTAAAGTCCAGATGTTTAAAAGGTGTTAGCAAAGCTAAACCTGAAGCTCAGGTTCCTGGATGTGACATCCTCTCCACATCACTACCCTGAATACAGTCAGGTTGTTTATGAAATGTTTCATTTTTTAAAAGAAAACCCTGTTTGATTATGATTATACCCAAATTGTGGCTAGCAGAAACCAGACTAGCTCATTATTTTTCCTTTTCATTTACACCTGTCTTTCTACACTCACTCACCTTCTCTCTCTGGATAACTCTTTATTCGACTCTTCCTCATGTCTTTTCCCTCTGCTACACTCCCTCCACCTTCCCACTGCCAGAGGGTTCTCACAGAATGAAAGGCGCCAGGAGACAGGAAGAGGCAGCATGAAAATGGGGAGGGTCATGTGAGAGGCAGCCATGGACGAACAAGAGCAATTCAGACAACATCTTCGTAGGAGATACCCTGCCCCATTATCTCGGTGACCCAGACACCCCTTTGGAGGTTAGGGCCTAGACACCCACCCCACATGCTCTACCACTGGGACCATATGCTCCCAAATGTTCTCAGAGCCAGACATGTCTTCCAAAATCTGAGCGGCTCCAGGTTATCGTGCTCGAAGTCTAGTTCTACCTACTTCTAATTGCAGCATCAATTTTCAGGACAATCTCCAATCTCCTGTTCTAAACCTTGCAGCTATACCATCTCAAAGCTGAGCAGCGAGTGAGTCATCTTGACATGTGGGGCAGCTGCATGTGTGTGAGGAGAGAATGGAATAGGAGCCCCACCTATAACCTCTGAAGAAGCTTCCCCATGCCAGGTGGAGGGATATAACATCACAAAATAGCACAAGTGGTTTGAGGCTATTTCTTAGCATCTGAATGGATCCAGAGCTTAAGGATGGGACCCACTTATCTGTTGTAATGAACGCTGGTGTGCAGGTAGCTTTAATACAGAATAGACTATCAAATATATTGATTAACTGCAAAGAGAAAAGAACAATGGGAAGAAGATAAATCATTATGACCTGCAAAACCACTGGCAGACCCTATGCTACCTTTATTCATTTATTGTTTGGAGAAATATAGAATGAATACACCAAAACCAGCCCACTCTGACAGAGGGCCACCTTGTGAGAAGATTGGTCAGTGTTGACCTTAGACGTGACTGGTTGTGAGGTGATAATTCAGCGTGATGTTGGGGGCAACCCCTTCATTGCTATGCCTACGATTACTGACTCAGATTCTCTCTTAATACAAGAAAAAATTTGCACAAAGGAAATATCAGAAATATGTTAATTTAATATTTCAAATGCCATGTAGATAAATATTTTTCTTTTTCTTTGTTTTTCCTTTTTTCTTTTAGAGATGTGGGGTACAATTCAGGGTTAGGTATACAAGCATTCATTGTACATATACTCTTGTTGATGTTGTGTGTCCTCCTCCCCCAGCAGATTCCCACTACTGCCAATCCTGCCCCCACCCTCCCCTGGCAGCTTCCCACTACTGTCAATCCTTTTCTTATAATATATTCTAATATATTTGTAATATATTTGGCAATATATTTTTATATAATATATAGCTTTTTTCCTTAATTTTTTTCTGGCTATAAAAATTATTCTTGTTTTGCTTATTATGTTTTGAAAAGTTGATAACATTTAAAAGTCCACTGATGAACCATCCTACTATCTCAGGGCAGATAGAGCCATAGAAATCCCCTAACTGTGCTCATTTTATAGGTAAAATAAGCAACATTGATTGAAGGGACTTCTCCCAGTCACACAGCAAGATGGAAATGAAGTCCCTCAACTCTGGCCACTACAACATGTTTGCATCCTCCAGGGCATGAGACTAGCAATGCTGCCTCTTTTAGAATATGAAATATACCCAAGCCATAAGAAAAAATGGCTTCCTAAGAAACATAAAATTGTTATTGCTCTCTTTCACTAGTGCAATCTGTCTAAATTACCCTAGAAGTATTGACATTAAAAAACAAATAGTACAATAGTTAGTTTCCAAAACTTTAAGGGACAACATATTTGCTGGATAATTGATTGTCTAAATAATAATAAAAATAGTGATAATAATTTTGTATTATTATCATCAGTAAACAGCAGCCACTGTCATTCATTGAATACCTAGTGCATATCAGGTATGGTACTAATCTCTTTACATATTTTTTATGTCATCCTTAAAGCACCCACATGAGATGAGTATTTTTCTCATTTTACAGCTGATGACTCTGCGATATAAAGCTGAACGTCTGTCTAAAGTCATTCAACCCACTATGAGCAATTCAAGCTTAGCAAGGTCCACAGGCAGTGTACCCCATCCCTGCTCCCACTCCCCAGCACCCGCCAATGATGGATCTGACTCTGCTTCTCCTTTCTTTGGCGGCACCCCATCACCCCCCAGGAGTCTGACAGTGCCAAGAAGCTCCCCCCCCGCGGCCCTTGATCCTCTCAGCCTCTCCTCTCAGTCTGACATCACACCTGGAGATCTGAGCACCTCCTCAGTGCACCTTCCCATCCATCCATCATCTAAATGTGGAACTGGCTGCATTCTGCTCACCCTGTCTCCAGCCTGCACCTCCTCTAATCTGTCCTCCTCCTCCTCATTACACCTTGCCATTGCCTTTCCAACATGAACATTTGCTTGCAATGTTGAAGGCTTGAAAAAACTCTAACAAGTTCCTATTTCCTTACATAAAACTTTAGAGTCCCAGAGTTAGTCCTCAAGGTTGATCTGACCCCATGTAATCTCATCTTTCCTCCTATCCCCTCATCCACCCACTGTCCAACACTCACTATATGCTCCAACTTTTTGAGTTTTGTTTTCTAGTTTTCTAAACCTAGGGTGCTGTTACATGCATTCACATCTCTTGCAAATTCTATTTTACTTGAAACCGAAAATGCTTTCTTTCCCTCCCAGATGTAATTTATATGTCCTTGAAAGCTCATCACCAGCATTAATTCTTTTTGGAAATCTTGCTAGCACCCTTGACCACCTGCTCTTCTTTTGACATGCCATAGTAACCTATACATATTTTTACCATGGCTATCATGCTTCATTCATTCAGCAAATGTGTTGAGTGTCTGTGGCATGAAGGTATATGGTACACCATGGTAAACAGAAATGAGTGGTTCTAAAGTGGTACTACTGACCAGGTGCAGTGGTTCACACCTGTAATCTCAGCACTTTGTGGATGCTGAGGCAAGAGGATTGCTTGAGCTCAGGAGTTTGAGACCAGCCTGGGCAGCATAGCAAGATCTCATCTCTATAAAAAAATAAAAAATTTACCTCAGGAGGCTGAGGCAGAAGGATGACTTGATCCTAGGAGGTTGAGGAGGCTATAATCATGCCACTGCCCTCTAGCCTGAGTTTCAGAGGGAGACCCTACCTTAAAAAAAGGATAGGATAGGATAGGATAGGATAGGATAGGATAGGATAGGATAGGATAGGATAAGATAGGATAGAAATATAAAATAGTATTACTGGCCTGTTTAAATTCCCCACTGGAACATACAGCCCTGGGGTGCAGATCTGTGTCTCTCATCTCTGAATCTCCTGCATAGCACAGGGTCCAACAACAAGGAATTTCCCAAACAAATATGCACTGGATACATTCACGACTAAATGATTATCTCCAGATCAAACCCAGCTAGTTAATTTCTGAAGGACTCTCCCGCAGAATAATTAGTTGGTAAAGGAAATTCCACATCTCGTTCTAGACAAGTAGTATACTTGCCCATAGTTATCTGCCTCTGTGTCTTTTCCCTCCTATTTGTTGTAGTATATATATAGGATTTCCAGAAAGAAAAAATCTGAATGGGTGATGTAGCTTTAGAAAATTTCCCCTTTTCAAGGAAAGAATGTGAGCTTCTGCCAGAAGGGTAGTATCCAAGTTTGGGTCAATTTCTGCATGAGTTAGTGGTGGTTACTGATAACACTGAAGTTGTTTCCTGGAATTCTGGGCGTGAGACTGATACTCTCTAAGACTGACGATGTTCTACACAACTTTAAATTATGCAGTTGCCTTCATAACATTGATAGGCACTTGTGTTTCCTCTTGTTTGAGTAAGTTATAATGTCTAAAGATACAATTTTATCTATAGACTATACAAGTTCAAATATATCCAAAGCTCTTTCACCTAAACATTTTTATATTTTATGAAAATGTGTACATGTTAATATAGTTTGCATAAAATAAGTATTGTTTTAAATGTACATCATGCATAAATATTTGGTAATATGTTTAAAAAATTGAATTTGTATGGTCAGCTGTATGTTATGCATATTATGCAAGTGTTTCATAAACCAACCTTGTGACTTTTATTAGAATCTCCATTGTTATCTGGAATTATAGTAATGAGAAATAAGGAGACTCAGATTAAGTGTTACTTGTCTGAGTAACTAGACAAATACAGACTATATTTATTTGCAATATCATTTTATTAACAGACTTTGGCATATGTATATGAACACGTGTAAGTTTATGTCTCTCTGGTGTTTGTACTGATGACATTCGTGCTAAACCTTAAATATCTTGATCAAAGCTCCCATCGCTCTGATCTTCAAAGATGGTAACACAAATTTTCTCTTTTATTTTCTCTCTCCCCCCTCTTTTTAAATTAGTGTATATGGTTGTCCCTTGGCAAAAAAAAGAAAAACACAAGATAAACAGCCCCAAGAGCCTGCTCCCAAACGAAAGCCATTTGCAGTGAAGGCAGACAGTTCCTCCATAGATGAATGCTACGAGAGTGATGGGACGGAAGATATGGATGAGAAAGAGGAGGACGAGGAAGAGGAGTACTCAGAAGACAACGATGAGCCTGGGGACGAAGATGAGGAGGATGAGGAGGTGGATCGAGAGGAAGAGGAGGAGATCGAGGAGGAAGACGAGGACGACGATGACGATGGCGACGACGTTGAGGATGAAGAAGAAGAGGAGGAAGAAGAGGAGGAGGAAGAGGAGGAAGAAGAAGAAAACGGTAATCTTTAAAATATTAGCAAAGAGTCAAGTCTGATTCGGGTTCGTTTTTTGAGATGAATTGCCTGGTGTTAATGTATATGACACGTGAACGATTGTCACATAAATAAGTCTGCTTAGTCAATACTAAAAAAAACTGTTCTTGTGAATTTAACCTTTGTTTTAAATAATTCCTTTAGATTATTTGTTAAACTTTAAGTTTCATTTATTTTATTTTATTTCAGTCAAACTCTCATTCAGGTTGGTTGTCACAGTAATTTGCTGAAATATTTATGGTGTACATATTTGATTAGCTTAACAACAGTTGAGAAGAACATTAAGTTAGCATCCTTGGCCTTTAATTTTACATTTCATTTGTGCTTTAGCCATGAGATACTATTACTAGCCAATATAGCATCTTTGCAGTGGCCTCAGCCCACCTGCCTCCTTAGCAGAGCTGGAAGACTTGCTGAATGGCAGGTACATCTGTCAACAGGCAAGGTGGGTTTTGTCTGTAGATGGCCAAAGCTTACCTTAGTGTCTGCCACATAATTAGTATGAAACGAAATACTGTTGAGGTGAAACAATTACTCAGCTTGTCATCTGCTTCTGTATGTGACAATCATGTTTCTTATCTGAGGCATCCAGCACTATAAGGGTATAAGCAAAAAGTTGCTCTTCAAGGTATGAGAATTTGACTTTTATGTCCAGCTTTCTGTTATGTCCAGTCCAGTTTTTATGTCCAGTTTTCTGTTTGAGTCTTTTGTAGTAGACTCAACACTATATCTTCAAAATCAGCTCTTTGATAAAAGTCATTTCTAGACAGAAGAGGGAGTATTCTTCAGAGCCTAGGTATAGTCTTTATTGACTAAGGGATTGCCTCATAGAAATGCCACCACATGTCAAAAAGTGAAAGGAAAATGTGTTTTTCTTACCCTTCTCCCTTGGGTTCAAATGTTCTTCAAGAATCTCATTTTCAGATTTTCTGATTTTTGTGTCAAGTTTCTAAACAGAAATGATGAATAGTTTTCTCAGCCAGTAGATAGAGCCTTTTAGGTTCAGGAGCTATGAGTCATTTGTTGCCAGTTCCATGTGCAGGCATAAATTAACTTTCCTCCTTCAGAAGTCCTGATTGTTTGTATTAGGAAAACTGAATTTTATACAATAATCCTAGACTGTTACAGTGGCTTAAAAAATCATATGAAAACAATTAACTGCTTACATTTACATATATATGCAAGCACATATACATACATATATGTGTGTGTGTGTATGTATATATATATATATATAGAGAGAGAGAGAGAGAGAGAGAAAGAGAGAGAGATGCCCACACATAGATGGTATAAATTAAAATTAGTCTCCCCTAACATTTTTTTGTCTTGCTATTGTAGGGCATTGTGTGGAGAAGACCTCACAATATATCAGAACATATACCAATAGATTAACCACTATCTCTACTAAGTCCATTGTGGACATCATGCCTCGTGTCATTAATGAGATGCTAAGAATTTAAGGCCTAGCACTGTGCAATAATATTATATACAGAAAGTTGAAGAAAGTAGATCAATTTGGCACATTATTTCTGGACACAGTATTAAATGCATGTAGTTTGGGGTGACATCTTTAATTGTTGAGACTGATTTGTAACTTGGCCATGGTTTATTAGAAAGATGGTATGAAATATTGCTATTTCATATTCTCATCTCGTTTGGAAGCAGTAGACATTAATATTTGGATTTCTGAATATTTTTGTTTGTGATGGACTAAGGGGATATGTAAATATGTATCATTTAACCAAGGGTCTTAGTCCAATCTTAGGTTTTGATCTTCATTTCCTGGAACTAAATTTTCATTTTTAATTTTTTTAGGGCCATATTTTAAATAACCTACCTTGAAAAGAACAAGGGGATATATTTTGAAAAGTAGTCAGAAAACTTCTTTGAAATAACTTTAGAATGTGGCTGTGTAGGATTTGTTTATTCTGACCTGAACACTTAACACATGAGTATTTTTAAAAGCCAGGTAGCCAATTAAAACCGAAGACATTTTTGCCAGAAAAATTTAAGTAAGCGGGCATAATAAATGGATGTGCGATAGTATCATCAAATGAACAATTGCTTAATTATGCTGTAGGTCTCAGGATTTCTAATTACTTGATGAGACCTGCCTGGCATGGTGACTACCACTCAGGTCCTCAGCAAAGGTTGAGTCTGGAGCACAGAAGGAAGTGGGTCCCAGAAAGCAAATGCCCATGAAGAGGTAACAGGACTCATGACAAGGATAATAATCGTTTGTTGGGCGCCTGGTTTCAGAATTCATATTCGGCATCTGGCTTTTCAGTTAGGCAACTCTTATTGCATGAACTTTAAAGGAATCAAATGAACTGCTCATCAAGGTTCAGCTGCAGTGAGATGTTACGAGATTAGGCTATCTGCTACTGGTGTAAGACAAATATATCCAATTGACTGAGTACCCTTGGTAGTAAAGTGTCAAGAGAGCCTCTCATACAAATCCTGCATTCCAAGGAACCATTTAGAACCAACGGTGATACTGCTTGGGAAGGACCTTTCACTACAGTTTTGATTGCTGCAGGCTCTCTGGAGGGAGCGTCAAAGGCTTGCTTGATTTCTAAATCAAACAAAAGTTCTTCTCCTAAGAATTCATCACATCAGAGGCCTTAAAAATTTAAGTTCACATTTATGAAATAAAAATTTCCTCCTTATTCTAAAAGTTAAGTTGTTGATCAGTGGTCATAGGTTTTTCTATTAGCAGGCTTTGTTTACATTATGATAAATGTCTTTTTGAATTCCTATGATCTGAGAAATATATATTAAACGAGTATATAATTCCTAGTAAGTTATGGCTTATTTTCATATTCCAGTCCACTAAAAAAAAACCCTTTAAATAAAAAGTGAACATGTATGCATACATATATTTGTATATATGCATATATTTGTATATATACAGAATGTATACATTATTCCTAGTGCATATGGGCAGGGATGTACATTTCATGAGGGAGAGCCAAAGATAGTGCTTTCTAGACTAAAGAAAGCTTTCGTATGTGCAGCTATCTTTGATCAATAGCTGTGTCTTATCTGTTCCTGGAGACTGTCTCACAAAACCTTTCTGTCAGAAAGAGAATTCTCCATTGGCAGAGCCCCATGGACGGGTATTCCAAGACACCATGTGGTCAATGTCACCTGAAGGTATACTCTAGGATATTTCATAAATCCTCAGGATCAGGAGTCTCCAAGTAGATTTCATATCAAAGGACAGGATAGTTTGGTTGATGGAGCAGTCATTTTGCATAATCAAACTCCTAGTTATGTTTAACTTATTAAAGTAAGGCTTTGAAAAAAATACCTGCCAATCTCCTATTTTAATATCCTCACTTATTGGATGGATATGTCACATTTTACCTTCTGTTAAATTTATTGCCAAAATCGCTATCAACAAATATAAATCTCTGCCATGATAGCAGCATCTTTACTTTGAGAAATGCAGTATGAACACAGGATATTCCACAGAGTACACACAAGGAATGCACTTTTGCCTCCTCTTTGAATGGATTTGGGAGAAATTGTATAATTCTTACAAATTGGAATGTTCCATTTTGTGTCTGATCACCAGAGTTCTGGGTCACCATCCTGAAGTCTGTCTTTCAGGCTCCTTGGCTGACACTCATAGTGCCCGTTATGTCCCGGGGCCAGCAGCAGACTCCTCTAAGGTTGATTGTGCCTCTTTCCTAGTGAATAGAAGCACAGAGACCAGACTAAAACAAAAACCATGTGGTCAGAACACAATGCGAGGAAAACGTTCTTGGACAGTGCTGAGCACCACGCTTGTGCATGCTCTGTGTGGAGCAGATGGTTATCTGACTCACAGAAATCAGGGCATGCTGGTGGAGCCACAGGACAAAGGCTGACATCATCCTTACGAGTAGACAGAAAGTCTCAGACTGCTTATCCTAAGAGGATGCCTTTATGTGTTCATCTAACAAAAATAAAACAAATTTACACAAGCCACCAGATTATTATAATAAGAGCCCACAGATTACAGAAGGACTGTTGTTTATAACCTGAGAATTGCATATCTGTTTTAATTTCAAGGATCCTCCAGCATGGCCATTATACATGAATCAAAATAGTGCTAATAACGTACATTTCCAATGGCCATATTTAATTACATTGTTGTGTTTGATCTTCACATTGATTATGTAGGACAAGTAGTGCAGAAACTATTTAACCGAGGCTCATTAAGATTAAATTATTTTCTGTGAGGAGTGGCTATATGCTCAAATTCTGTTGGTAGTTCCTTTTGTTACACAACTCATGTTTTCTTGATCATTCTCTGCTTATCTGAACAATAGGAAAGGATATCTGAGTAGATCATTTAGATTACATTAAGTTCATATTTAATTAATCACAATTATATTTATGATACAGTTTACCTATTATAAACTGGTCTTTTGCATGAAGAATTTTATTTTCCAAATACATTATAACAGTTTAAGTCCACATTTATGAAATAAAAATTTCCATCTTACCCTAAAAGTCAAGTTATTGCTCAGTGGTCATAGGTTTTTCTATTAGCAGACTTTGTTTATATTATGTTAAATATCTTTTTGAACTCCTGTGATTTGAGAAATATATATTAAATGAATATATAATTCCCAGTAATTTATGGTTTATTTTCATACTCCACTAAAAAAATCTTTAAATAAAAAGTGAACGTGTGTATATACATATATTTGTTTTGTTTTGTTTTTTATTTTCTTTTTTTAACTTTTAAAATGTTTTTATTTTAAAATTGTGGGGTACATTTCAGGGTTAGGTATACAAATATTCATTGTGCAGGTACCCTTGTTGATGAGGTGTGGCCCCCCTTTCCCAGGCAGGTTTCCACTACTGTCAATCCCACCTCCCATCCCCCCCTTCCCTCTGCAGTTTCCTGCTATAGTCAATCCTTTTCTTATAGTATTGCAGTAGTTGTTCAAGGTACACTTATGAGTGAGACCATGTGATAATCAGTTCTTCGTTTCTGTGAAAAATCACTCAGTATTATAGACTCTAATTCCTTCCAGCTTGCTGCAAAGTTCATGATTTTGTTCTTGTTTATGGCTGTGTAATATTCCATTATGTATATGTACCACTTTTTTTTTATCCAGTCCTCTTTTGTTGAGCAGCACAGTTGGTTCCATGTTCTTGTTCTTATGAACAATGCTGTGATAAACATACATGTGCAGGTTTCTTTTTTATAGAGTGATTTGGGTTCTTCCAGATAAAATGTTCAGCCTCACTAGTCATCAAGGAGGTGCAAACTACACTGAGATACCACCTAACTGATGAATGGTCATCATCAATAACTCAAAGAATAACAGATGCTGGAGAGGAGATGACGAAAATGGAACACTTCTACACTGTTGGTGGGAGTGCAAACTAGTACAGCCTCTGTGGAAAACAGTGTGACAATTCCTAAAAGTTCTAAAAATCAACCTTCCATATGACCCTGCAATCCCCCTACTGGGAATATATATATATGTATGCATGCATATATTTGTATATATACAGAATGTATACATTATTTCCAGCACATATAGGCAAGAATGCACTTTTCATGAGGGAGAGCCTAAGAAGGTGCTTTCTAAACTAAAGAAAGTTTTCATATGTGCAGCTATGTTTAACCAATAGCTGTGTCTTATCTGTTCTGTTTTTGAAATACTTTGGGGAATATGTGATGTCTTCAATCTTCTCTGCTGAGTCTCAGGACTGACATGCCCCTTGATCACAAGGGTACATTAGGTAAATGCTGGTGTCTTCTTTCTCTGAAGGCTACCTGACTTTTTATAGTGGATTCTCCAAATCGATGAACCAGAAGTGTGCAACTGAATCATGAGATATTCACATCTAAGGAGAAGTGGGCTGTTTGAGAGAAAACATGCATAATTATGTCAAGGATCTTCTCACTTGCTGTAGACCAAGACAGAGGAGCTGACCAGAGGCAGAATATGTGTGTGGCGTAGAGTTAAAAAGGAAGGAGGATACCTTTGTTGGAGGAGCTGGTGTGACTCTTTGCTGTCGTCTCTTGAATTACCATCATGGCTAGTGATCAGTGTCAGCTGCATTCTAATTTCAGACTCTATCCTCATGCCCCTCACCGTGAAGTGGTCTTATGCATGGGACTGTTTTCTAATGGAGTGTCTCTACTCTGCAGTAACCCAACTTCCTTTAAAGGGAATTCAAGGCAAAGCCCATGCTGTATAAATTCCTTCTCACAGTAACATTTTATTTTATGATAAAGTTCCCAGGGTGTGTTTTCTTTCAAACAGAATGATGCACGAGGCCTCGAGTTACTAGAGCATCCTGATAATAGGCTTGAATTTTCATAAGCGAGGACAGAATAGAGGTGATGAGGGGTCCGTGCTGCGGCCTCTGAAATCCCCAGCCTCCCTTTAGGATGCTGTTCTCCATATTGATTAGCCAATTATCCTCTCGTATCTTTCTCAGGGAAATGTCCCTGATGAGGAAAGCAAGTGGAAACACAGACAGACTGTGAAAATCAGAATTAGCCAACCAGTTTTCTCTGCAGTCAGCAGAAAAAGCAATGAGTTCTGAGACCAACATAGAAACAAAGATGATATGTTTAGTATGCAAGGTTTCAACTTGAGAAAGACTGTGGGCACAGTTGGGAGGATGAATACGAGAATACGATAATTTTTTATCATCTTAAAAATTAATCTTTCCCTACATCCATGGAAGCATTCTATTAGAACATTAAGTATGCAGGTATGTTGAAGTACGTGACACTGTCTCTTGGGAATGAGTAATCACAGAATTAGGTGTTGCTATGTATGTACTAGTCTACCATAAAAAACTAAACTTTCTTCATGCAGGCTAATTGTGCATAATTAAAAGTATAATTCTATCTTAAGTTATACATTTTCAGGCGCTTTGATACAAATCATAAAACTGGATGAACATGTATTGCTGTATACATTTAAGAAGCAAATAACATATATAAAGTAGTGGGGAAGAGATGTTAACATAGTAATGAAAAATAAAAGCTGTAAGACAATAGATCTAATAAGTTCTTATTCAATTTGTTCTTAAGGCCCACTCTCAGAAATTAACAGCTTCTTTGGTATGTCTTGTTAGTTTAATTTTTAATCCAACTTCTAGTTGATCACAGTACAGCCCGGCGTTAAGGGACAACGTGGGTGAACATTCCAGCTCTTTGTTGAGCAAGTCACTTAACCTCACCGGACCTCAGTTTGACTTGAGATGAGAATACCAGGACTTGTCCTTCATTCACCTCAATGTCTTGTTTTATAGCTTAAAGAAGTTGCAGTATATGAAAACACTTGACAGACATAAAGCAGTTTAGAGTTGTAATGTCACAATTGTGATTAAGAACAATCTTAGTATGATATTACTCTCCCATGCATTTTTTCAAGCTCTTCTATCACTTTTAACCTAAAGTCCATGCCTACACACAGCAAGTAGATTATAATATTAAGACTACAAGAGTTCAAAGAACTCAAAGTATAGTAGAGCATTTCAAAGCACGGTGTGCATTTTTTCTGTGTTCCCAGAAGGGCACTGGGTTGCATGAGGACAAACATTAAATAGACTCACCATTTTCCAGAAAAGACTTGCAATAAAATGTGAAAGAGCCATGTACATAAAAATACAAAGTATGGTTCTTTACAAAGGACAGAATTAGAAGGCATAAACTGAGATAAAGGCTTTAAGTACTTGAGGTGAAAATAAGAATAAAAATTTTTGCATATTGAAGATTCCTAAACTTTAGGTTACAAAAAAGGTGGTAGTGTTGTATCTGCAAGTTCTTTATAAATAGATCAGACAATTTTCTCCCTATCAGTGATGAAATATGGTAGACGAGAAATGAAGAAAAGAAACCCTGAAGTCCTCTTAAGTTTCCTCCCAATCCAAAACATTCCCAAACACAGCCACATTTGTTTCAAACCTATTCTAGAAAACAGAAAGACCAGAATTTTTATGAAGGCTTATTTCCATTCCCTGAGTTACCAAATTGAACAGTAGCAAAAACAATCTTGCTCTGGGGGCAAGGGATGCCTGAGGCAGTCCATTTAATCTTGAAACTCTTTCGCCTGTGCCCATGTGGGGTGTGTGTGTGTGTGTGTGTGTGTGTGTGTGTGTGTGTGTGTGTGTGTGTGTGAGAGAGAGAGAGAGAGAGAGAGAGCTAGAAACAGGAAGAGAGATGCAGTTGGTTCATATGTTTTAGTAACTCTCTATCTGAAAACTATTGACTCCAAATCATTCATTCTCTGGGGGGAAAATATGACTATCTCATTTTTTAAATCTCTAAATTTAGATTAACTAGATACCTAAAATGTCATAATTTTAGAGAAAGGACCTCACAATTTTATAAATAAATTAAACTGTATTCATATTCCACTAATTTAGATACCTAATGAATAAAAACTTTGAGAAATACATCAACAATTTTTAAATGAAAAGTTTTATGCAGTCTGGTTTTCTTTTGAAAATTATCTTTTCCTCAGTTTATCTCAATTAGCTAAGTAGAAAATTCTAAATCGTGGTTTGGCTTATAAAATAGACAGTGTTTAAAATCAATCAACTAATAACGCCCTTAGAACTCGGGCAGAATTGCCCCATATTTTCCATCTTGGGTGCCTTGCAGTGTACAGGTAGGCTTCAGTACACAACCACAGACTCAAGTGTAGACATGAAATGGGATGCCTGACTTCAGACTCCTCTGATGGGGGCAGGTGTGCAAAGAGCTGTGCAGCAGACACCTGAGGATGCAGAAGAAACATATCCACAGGGCAGCGTCTTCCTGTGATGACCTGGGAACTGACTGATTCTTGACTTGGCTCATTCATGGATGGCACAGATGCTGTGAACCCCTTCTGTGGGTGAGCCCCTTCTATGTCCAGGCGCCATTCTGTGCTGGGGGGTATACTCATGAGAAAGCAAGTACAGCTGCAGCTTCCACATAGTGGGGGGCAGTGGTGTGCCGCTGCTTGGGAATGGGATCAGGGTCAGAGCCTGACTCTCCCGGACAGGTTCCTCAGTGCCCAGGAAAGCACTGTGGGACAAGCGAGTAAGAGAAAGTGTTCCACATGCCAGTGTTCTGCTGGTGGATGGCTTATATAAAATGTATGCCACATGGATACGAGTATGAATTGTGGGCATACGAGGTTATATAAACATGTAGGTTATAAAATCAAAATTAGAGCCCAACTCTGCCTGAACTTTTGTCTGTGTCCATGCTGGCCTACATGGTAGACCCTATCCCAACATGGTTACCTAAATGTAAATACATTAAATTCATTACAGTTGCATAAGTCAAAGAACATTCTATCACTTTCTAAGGCACACCCACAATCTGGACACCTTGTCCTCTGCCCGCTGCAGCTAGTTCAGTGCCCCAAGAGCCCCATCTTCTGTTCTTCTAACTGAATACACATGTGTGTACTTGTATAGAGATGTACCATCACAAGAGGTGTGTCTTTTATGACCTGTCCAGTCTCTGAATGAGGCAAACAACTGTTTACAAATTATTTCCTTGCATGTTAAGTCACTGGGATTCTCTTTCTTTATATCCAAAATTGTTCAGTCTTCTGAAGGATTCAAAACAACTTTTTTGTTCACTGTTCAAAGAAGACACAGAGATCTTAACGGCTCACAGCCAAGGAAACCTTACCCTTGAGTCTTTTCTGGCATAAGTTGTGTTTTCTTTAGCCGAGTTGTGTTTCTTCCATCCTGGGGCTAGAATCTATGCATTCAAACTTTCTTCATGTAAAAATGGAGATACCCAGGGGATCTGGTCTCCTCCAATTCCTTGGAGCCATGGCGTAGTTTCTGTGACTTGTTACTAGACTTTCCCCTGTGGCGTCATGGGTTCTTTGAGGAAGAGACCAACAGGCTGGGGGCGGGGGGGGGGGGGGGCAGTGGAAGCAGGCTGGTCCATTAGACCTACGTGAGTTAGAATCCTAGATTCACATCCTAACCATATGACCTTGAACAAAAGCAGGGAAAATCCTCTTTGGATTCATTTCTTTGTCTACAAGGTGAAGATGATGACGTGGAATCTACAGAAAGTGTGACTCAGAGGTCCCAGATGGGGCCACCTGGGAGAATGCCTGGGCTCCAGGCGCACTGACAAGATAATCGAGGTGTGAGGTTGCTGGCACTATTATTCTCACTTAAGCTGCTCATGTGATAGGACTTCAGCAGATGGTATCTAGGCTTGGCATATTGGTGTTGTATTGGTGTGCACTGGTCCTGACCACATCCCTGCCCTCACAGCCCACCCCCTGCCCTTTTAGCATGTTCCACCAGCCAAGCTGACCTCTATGGTCTGTAGAGCCTGCAGGACGTGATCCTGCACCTTTGTACTCATGTTTTCCCCCGGAAGGCCTTTCTCCAGCATGACTGACTTTCTCACTGCAAGTCTCTGCTCAAGTGTCACCTTCTCGGTGAGACTTTGCCCAATTCCCTGCCCAAAATAGCACTCCCTCCCAATCCTTCTCTGTCATCTTATTCTGCTTCATTTTTAGTCACAGCTCACATCACTATCTGACATCACAGTATATATTTACTATTTGTTTTTATCTCTTTCTCTGACTGCAGTGAAACTTCCATGACTACAAGGACATTATCCTTTTAGTTCATTGTTTAACTCTAAATCTGACAATAAACAGCCATTAAATGAATAAATATCGTTCTGTTAGTCCTCCCTTGTCCTGGGCCTAGCAGAGCTGGTTTACGCAAAATCAGAACAGTTATATTTGCCTTTGATCTAATAAAAGGGTTGTGATGTGTCACCCTCTCCAACATTTTTGCATTTTTTAAGTCTGACAAAGATATCTAGACTTACCAATATTTAACCCAGGTAAATAAGTGTCTGGTGAAATTTCTTGCATGCCTCTCACCTCAGGGAGAGCTTTTCCTCCATGCCTCAGTGTCCTGTGAAAGATGGTTTTGGTGAGAGATGTGTTGTGCAGTTTAGTCACTGTCGTAGATCTTCCTAAACCTGAGCCAATACCTTTCCAAGGTTACTATTGTCCTAGACAATCAATACTTGTGGGAGTAGGAGGATGTCTGCCCTGCTTGCTTCCATTCGGTTGTAAAGGAAGCTTTTACGCAATGACAGAAACCAAGATCACTAAACATTTTAGACCCATGTGACTTAGTGGAGAGTCCTCTCACACATGTGAAGGGCAGACAGGGCCTTCCTGAACTCCTGAGCCCTGTACTGAATCCGTAGACAATAGTGAGACAAGGCATGCTCCTTATCTGAAGTTTAGGAAGGTGTCAGCTACTATTCCACAGAGTAGATTGATTCACAAAGACAAAGCAAAAAACAGCAGAAAATACAAAAGCCCAGAGAAACAGATTCAAGTCCAGTGAATGAGTTCCATTGGTGGATAAGTAGGTCGAGCTGTTGGATGCACAGACATTTATGGTAACGAGACTAGAGCCCAAAAATAACCACAGAGGAAACAACACACAGAACACGGGCTGGGAATGTATTCTGGGTAATTGCATGGAATGTACCAAACCATCTCCCCAGTAATTAGCACAAATAAGAACAAAGAAACCACTGTCTGAAGGAACCACGCAGACACTGCAAGCCCAGCAGACGCGGGCATTGCTGAAGGTGGAGGAAATGCCCAGAGGGTCTGTGTGTCGTTCTGAATCCATGTGGTATCATCCTCTTCGGCATCAGTGCTCATCTCTCCGGGAGTGTCTGCCTTTGTACCTGTCAGGAGCTCCTCTTTGCTTCGCCCCTTCCCAGTGGCAGGGTGCATAAGGGGTAAAGGGTAGGGCCTAACCTGGCATAGGCTTCCTCCCCATCAACCTTGCCTTTGTCTTCTTTAAGAGCGAGTGATGAGACAGCGTCACAGCAGGACCCCAAAAGCACGTCCTGCATGCAGAACAGATGCCAATTTAGAATGGCTGGCCTCTGCAGTCTCCAAATAAACAGGAAAAAAGTGTCAGAAAGGAGTGTAGAAACTGCTTTCAAGTCATTCTAGTTAATCTATGCCACATAGAAAGATTATCACTGAAATGCAATATTTCCACTTTCCCTTGTTTAAAAAAATTCCCAACTTATTCTAAATTACTTTTTATAAGCCACAGGGAAATCATATGCTGTATATTAATCATGTTAAACAACTTTTAAAAAAGACAGAGCATTTTGTCTGAAAACAAAACTCAGGTACTGGCTCAGCTGCACACACGGCCCTCAGCAGCAGAGTGCCACATCCACCCCTGTGCCTAGCAGCCCTTGAAACACCAACCTGCAGGACCTAGCTGGCATCTTATTTAAATATGCAACTCACACATGAAGTTTGGGAATTGTAGAGGAATAGTTATGGTAGAAAAATGCCCTGTGGTTTCTTTTTCTGAAAAAGAGAGGAAAAAATAGATCAAGGTAGAATTAGAATTAGACTGTGCCTGCATCTACTGAACAAAATAGGCAAATGAATTATCGGAGAAGAGAGCCATAATGAGACGAGGCACACCCCTACCTGGACTATAGAGTGCTTTACAGTGGCAGATTCACCACTATGCCCTGAGATAACCTTACACTCTCACAGTTAATCTGTGTTCAGGAATTAAGGTTGCCCAGGAGTAGACGCCAGCAATTGGGCGGCAATTGTTTAGAAAAGATCTAGAATGTGTAATTTAGAACTTGGTGCAAAAACCAGTCCCTCTGTTGCATCCCTGGCTACAGTTCTGTGTTCCTAATTAGTGCTCACTCCAATTGAGCATCTGGGGAAGGGTTCCTGCTGAGTAGTGTGCTTTCAATTTGGGGTGGCCTCAGGTGCTCTCCATTGGTCTCCTTCCTTACTCTGAGCTGAAAGGCACAAGACTGAGATCTGTCTTCCTGACTTGAAGCAAATAAATACTTTCTTAACATGAATCTTTCCATTTCTCAGACTTGTATCTTTGAGATAACACTGCTATGCGATCCTCAAAATATTTACAAATTTTGAGGTAGGGAAAGTGTGTGATGGAAAAAGATTTGAGATAATGTGAGAAAATCAGGGTGGAAAACTGGAGACTTGTCACTACTGGTGGCATATTGGTGGCAAATAAGTTACTTCAACTCTCTGGACCTAAGTTTCTTCACATGTAATATAAGGCATTTGAAGGGATTAACTCCATAATTCTGTCTGACACAAATATTCTATGATTCAAGGAAAATGACAATGGCTGACACTGGAAAAGATGGCTATCTTAATCAATACATAAGTTTAATAAAGTTTGTGAGAACAAACTTCTTCTAGGATCATTTTAACCTCTCATAGTAGAAATTACCGTTCAACCTGTGAATATGGATAGACCTATTCCAAAAGTTAGCAACATTGTTAAGTAGGATGTGGCAGGAAAACATGATAAGTCCAGAGAGATACCAAATGTGATATCACCTGTCCACATAAGACACACACATTCCACTCCCCACCCCACTTTCTACTTCAAGATCCTCCTTTTATCCTTGTTTAACTGGAAGACTGTTGAGTTTGCAGGGGCCTGAGTAGTCTTCTAATGAAGTGCCTCACTGCTTGGTTGAGGACAGGACAAGTGAGACTTAGGAGGGTGGGCCCTGGGACCCCCATGCTAACTGGGAGAAGAGCTGTAACTAGAACCCAGGCTGCCTCTTTCTGCTGGGAGGCAGGCGAGGGCAGACCCCTCCCACAGATTCAGAGGCTAGCACCTCACCCAGAGAAAGTTGCCAAACGGAACGGCAGCCAGGCTGGTAAGATGACCTCTTTCCTGTCATAAAGAGAAGGAGATCATGTTTGTCTCAACGTGTGTCTTGTGCCTGGGGTATTTGAAGATGGATCGAAGCAAGAGGGAAATCAGCTCCCGATGTTCGCTCTGTGGTCCTCACAAGTGTACTTGGTATGTGCCACATAATAGCAGGGCCACAGCCAGCAGAACACTGAGGTGCTCAGGTCTGTCCTGCCCCCAACCCCTCTCCACATAACATCCTTCTAGTTCTCACCTGCCCCCACCCTTCAACCTACTCAGATCCCTCAGTCTTTCCAGGTACCTGGAATCATGAAGCCAGTGCCCTCTTAAATATCAGTCCATAATCCTGGATTTTCCTAATTTCCTGATATCCTTTCCACATCAGAGGGGCCTAGACTCCATTAATCAGGACTCCGGTAGATGACAGACCAGCTAAGCTGACACAATTTTCAATGGTTGGTGATATAACTAAGTCTTCAATTCGTAAGCCAATATGGAGTATTAAAAGGAGAAAAAAAAAATCAGAAGTTAAATGTTAAAAATCGTAACAACCACAAAAACATTCTGAATGTTTAGACAGAAGGAAGTTGTGTCACTGTCTACTTGTGAAGAGTTAAAGGTCTAGCTAACTAGCCTGGAAGGAGCCCAGAGCCTACCGGAATCCTCTTGGATGAGGATTACGTGAATTTGGTTGCTATTGAGGGAGAGGCAGTGTTGCATAATGGTAAGGGCCGCACCCTGCCCAGAATTCAGGGAGGCATTTCCACTCTGTCACTAGACAGCTTGTGACTTAGGGAAATTATTGCTCTCTTGTGGCTTGGATTGTCATCTTTTAGAGGGAGCAGTAGCTATCCCAGTGCCTTTCTCATAGGGTCATTATGGGTGTCAAATGAGGACAAGTAGTCACCTGCCATGAGATTCTGATGAGTCAGACTGTTCTTCTGAACTCACTAATTTCACTTCCTCCACCCAGAAATATAATGTTCCACTATTGCTGGGATGTTGTATAAGTTATATGTATGTGGCTTATGCCACTTATTTTCTTTTCTATCATTGCAATTGCTATTAATTAAGATAATTGCCGTTATCTTTTTATTAGTGAATATATTATCAAATTTCTGCATTTACAAGACAGAAATATATTTGATATTACTTATTTCTATAATTAGAAAAAAAACTCTCTAATGCCATGAAAATAGTTGTCATTCATTATTTGAAATAATATTGGCGTGCACTCTCAGACCACACCCCCTTTGTCCCGGTGAAGTCTAGATTGGTTTTTGCTTTGAAGTAATGTATTTTCTGGCTGTTTGTTGCTCAATACTTTTTAGCTCTATATGCAGTTTGCCTGCTCAGACTAATTCGGTGACTAGAAAGAACAGCAGTAACTCAGTTAGGACTAGATGTTGAAAAACTCATACATTGTGTTACAGAAATGCATTTTAGAGAGTGTTCCCCAACTGCTGATCCCTCCCTTGTGCTTTTGTGATTAATATTCAGGTCCCACTTATGAGTAAGAACATGTGGTATTCAGTTCTTTGTTTCTGTGATAGATCGTTAAGAATGATTGCCTCCAATTCCATCCAATTTGCTGAGAAGTCCATGATTTTTTCCCTCTTTATGGCTGCATAATATTCCATCATATATTTGTACTACATTTTCTTTATCCAGTCTACTTCAATGGGCATAAGGGTTGGTTCCATGTTTTGGCTATTGGAAATAGTGTGGCAATAAACATGTATATGCACGTGTCCAGGTATATTCCCAGAAGGGTGAATGCTGGATCATATGAAAGGCCAATTTCTAGTTCCTTTAGATATCTCCACACTATATTTCATAGAGGTTAGACGAGTTTTCACTCCCAATAGTGCAGAAGCATCCCTTTTTCTCCCCACCAATGCCAGCATCTTTTTTTTTTTTAACTAATAATGGCCTTACTGGGGTAAAGTGGTATCTCAGTGTTTTGATTTGCATTTCTCTGATGATTAGTGAGGATGAGCATTTTTTCATATATCTGTTGGCTACTCTTATGTCTTCTTTTGAGAAATGTCTATACATGTCCTCTGCCCATTTTTTAATAGGGCTATTTGTTTATTTTTCTTTTTGGCTTTTTTGAGTTCCTTATAGATCTGAAAATTAGGACTTTGCCAGATACACAATTATTTTTTCCCATTCTGTGAGTTGTCTGCCTTCTCTCTTGATGGTTTCTTTTGCTATGCAAAAGATTTTTGGTTTGATGAGGTCCCGTTTATCTGTCTTCTCTTTTAAGGTATTCACTTTCAGGAATTTGATCGGGAATTGTTTGCCTATTCCAATGTGCATAAGACTGTTTCCCATTTTCTGCTAGAATTCTTATAGTTTGAAGTTTTATGTTCAGGTCTTTGATCCATTTAGAGTTGATTTTTGTATATGGCAATAAGTGGGAGTCCTGTTTCATTCTTCTGTATGTAGTCAGTCAGTTTTCCCAGCACCATTTGCTAAATAAGGTCTCCTCTCCCCAGTTGTTATTGATGACTTTGTCAAAGATGAGTTGATTGAGATATCAAGTTTTTGCTTCCGGAATCTCTATTCTGTTTCATTTGTCTGTTCCTGTACCACTACCAGGTTGTTTTGATTATTGCAGCCTTATAGTAAAGTTTAGATTCTGGAAGTGTGATACCTCCTGCTTTGTTTCTTTTGCTGAGGATTGGTGGTTGTTTATGTTTCCATATGAATTTCTGTATTGTCGATTCCAATACAGAGAATAATGATGTTGGTAATCTGATGGGTATTGCGTTGAATCTGTAGATTGCCTTTGGTAGGATGGACATCTTGACAATATTGATTCTTGCAATCTATGAGCATGGAATGTTTTTCTATTTGTTTGTGTCCTCTTTGATTTCTTTGAACAGTGTTTTATACCTGTTATAGTAAAGGTTTTTCACTTCTCTTGTTAGGAAGGTGCCAAGGTATTACATTTTTTTCTGGTTATTGTGAATGGGATTGTGCTTGTTTGTTACTGGTGTTTGGAAATGCCACTGTCTTTTGCCTGTTGATTTTGTACTCCAAAACTTTACCACAGTCATTTATCAGTGCAAGAAGGTTTTTTTGATGGACTCCCTTGGGTTTTCAAGGTATAGGATCATATCATCTGAAAAGAGGGATAGCATAACTTTATCTTTCCTCTTGTTCCAATTTTCAGGGGGTATGCATCTAACTTCTGTCCATTGAGCAGTATGTTAACTGTGAGTTTATCATAGATGGCTCTTACTGTTTTGAGGAATGTTCCTTCTATGCCTAGGTGTCAAGGGTTTTTATCAAGAAAGGATGCTAGATTTTGTCGAAAGCTTTTTCTGCTAATCGTGTGGTTCTTGTTTTTACATCAGTTAATGTATTGAAATATGTTTATGGTCTTGCAAATGTTGAAACAGCCCTGCATCCTGGGAATAAAGCCAATTTGGTCACAGTGGATGATTCTTGAGATGTGTTGTTGGATCCAATTTGCTAGGATCTTACTGAGAATTTTTGCATCTATGTTCATCAAGGATATTGGCCTGTAATTCTCTTTCCTTGTTGGCTGTTTACCAGGTTTGGGTATCAGTATGATGTCAGGTTTGGGTATCAGTATGATGTATGATCATTCATAAGATGATTTGGGGAGAGTCTCATTTTCCTTGATTGCCTGGAATACTTTCGATGAGATTGGTATCAATTCCTCCTTGTATGTTTTGTAGAATTCAACTGGAAAGTCATCTGGTTCAGGGCTGGGTTTTTTTGGTTTTTTTGTTTTTAGATAGATTTCTTATAATGAAGTCGATTTCCTGGGTTGTTTTTGGTCTGTGTAGGGTTTCAGTTTCTTCTTGTTTCAACCTTGGAATGATGTGTAATGTCAGAAAGTCCTCCATTTCCTTTAGGGTTTTGAGTTTATGTCCATACAGGTATATCTAGTAATCTCTAATAATCTTTGGAATTTCTTCTGGGTCAATTGCGACTTCATCTTTTGCGCTTTTAAATTTATTTATTTGAGTTTTCTCTCTTTTTTTTCAGTATGGCTAGGGGTCCATCAATCTTATTTATCCACTCAAAAAATCATCTTTTTGTCTGGTAGATTTTTTTTTTATGCTATTTATGTCTTCTATGTCCTGCAGCTGCCACTTTATTTTGGTGATCTGGATCCTTCTGCTGAAGTTAGGATTTTGGTGGTCTTGCCTTTCTAGCTCCTGGAAAGCTTTTATGAAGTTAACACCACACTGATACTCAAACATGGTTAAGACCAAGCAAAGAAAAAAAATTACAGGTTAATCTCATTGATGATGAATTTTTGATGTTAGCATAAATTGTTTATAACAATCAGACTCAAAGAATACACCACAGCTCTTCAACATTTTATTTTATTTTTTATTTTAAAGATGTGGGGTACAATTCAGGATTAGTATACAAGTGGTCATCGTACACACAAAGTTTGGACTTCTCTTTGTTCCCCACTTTGCCTGGTTTGAGATCAGGTTCCCTTACTGATGTTGTATCTCCCCCACTCCCACCCTGGCAGTATCCTGCTACTGCCAATCCCTTTCTTATAGTATTGTAAATGTAAATGTATTGTAACGGTAAATGTTCAGAGTCTGCTTATGAGTGAGAACATGTGGTACTTTGTTCTTTGTTTCTGTGATAGATCACAGAGTATGATAGACTCTAAATTCATCCAAGTTGCTGTGAAGTCCATATGTTTGTCCTTTGTGGCTGCATAATATTCCATTGCGTATATGTACTTTTTTTTTTAATCCAGTCCAGTTTCAGTGGGTGCATGGTTGGTTCCATGTTTTTGCAATTGTGAGTAGTACTGCGGCAAACATGTGTGTGCAGGTATCTTTTTAGTAGAATAATTTGAGTTCCTCTGGGTATTTTCCCAGTAGGCGGACTACTGGGTCATATGGAAGGTCAATGTCTAGTTCTTTTAGAGATTGCCACACTGTTTTCCAAAAAGGTTGCACTAGTTTGCATTCCCACCAGCAATGTAGAAGTGTTCTTTTTTTCTGTGCATCCTCACCAGCATCTGTTGTTGTTTGCTTTGTTAATAATGGCCATTCTTACTGGAATTAGGTGATATCTCAATGTGGTTTTGATTTGCATTTCTCTGATGATTAGTGAGGCTGAGCACTTTTTTCATATCTTCTTTTGAGAAGTGTCTATTCATTACTTTTGCCCACTTTTTAATGGGGGTGTTTGTTTTTTTCCTTTCTGCACGTTTGAGTTCCTTATAGATTCTGGAAGTTAGGTCTTTGTCAGATATAAAGTTGGTAAATATTTGTTCCCATTCTGTGGTTTGTCTCCCCACCCTCTTGATGGTTTCTTTTGCTTTGCTGAAGCTTTTCCATTTGATGAGGTCCCACTTGTCTATCTTATCGCTTATGGATGGGCAATTGGGGTTTTAATCAGGAATTGGTTGCCAGTTCCAATTTCCATAAGGGTGTCTCCTGCATTTTCTAAGATTCTTATAGTTTGAGGATTTACATTTAGGTCTTTGATCCATTTAGAGTTGGTTTTTGTGTATGATGATAGGTAGGGGTCCTATTTCATTCTTCTGCATGTGGTCATGCAGTTTTCCCAGCACCATTTACTGACTAGATTCTTCTCTCCCCAGTGGTTGTTGGTGGAGGCTTTGTCAAAGATAAGTTGGTTGAGAAATTGTGGTTTTGCTTCTGGAATCTCTATCCTGTTCCATTGGTCCATATGCCTATTCCTGTTCCAATATCAGGTTGTTTTGATTATTGTAGACTTATAGTAAAGTTTAAAGTCTGGAAGTGTGATACCTCTCACTTTGTTTCTTTTACTAAGGATTGTTTTGTCTATTCATGTTCATTTATGTTTCCATGAATTTCTGTATTGTTATTTTCAGGTCTGAAAATAATGATGTTGGCAATTTAATGGGCATTGCATTGAATCTGTAGATTTTTTTTGGTAGGATGGACATCTTAACAATGCTGATTTTTCCAATCCATGAGCATGGAATGTTTTTCCATTTGTTTGTGTCTTCTTGGATTTTTGAGCAGTGTTTTGTAGTTTTCATTGTAAAGATCTTTCACTTCAATGGTTAGGAAGATGCCAAGGTATTTCATTTTTGTGTGACTATTGTGAATGGGATTGTGCTTTTGATTTGATTCTCTGCTGACTTGTTGTTGGTATGTAAAAATGCGACTGTCTTTTGTACATTTATTTTGTACCCGGAAACTTTGCCAAAGTCCTTTATCAGTGAAAGCAGATTTTTGACAGATTATTTTGGATTTTCAAGGTACAGGATCATATCATCAGCAAAGGGGGATAACTTAATTTTCTCTTTTCCTATTTGGATATCTGTGATTTCCTTCTCTTGTCTAATTGCTCTTGCTAGAACTTCCAATACAGTGCTGAACAACAGGGGTGTGTGGGGACAGCCTTGTCTTATTCCTATTTTTTAGGGGGAATGCTTTCAGTTTCTGTTCATTTAGCAATATGCTGGCTGTGGGTTTATCACACATGGCATTTACTATTTTGAGGTATGTTCCTTCTATTCTGAGGTGTTTGAGGGTTTTTATCAAGAAGAAATGTTGGATTTTATCAAAAGCATTTTCTGCATCTAATGGTATCATCATGTGGTTCTTGTTTTTACATCTTTTGATGTATTTAATTACATTTATGGTCTTGTGGATGTTGAACCAGCCTTGCATCCTGGGAATGAAGCCTACTTGGTCATGGTGGATGATTTTTGAGATATGTTATTGGATCCTATTTGCTAGAATCTTGTTGAGAATTTTTGCATTCATGTGCATTAGGGATATTGGCCTAAAGGAATTACAATTTTCTTTTTTTGTTGTTTTCGGATTTTAACCTGGTTTGGATATCAGTGTGATGTTAGCTTTGTAAAATGAATTGGGGATAATTCTCAATTGCCTAAATACTTTCAATAGGATTTATATCAGCTCTTCCTGTATGTTTTGTAGAATTTCACTGGAAAGCCATATGGTCCAGGGTTTTTTTTCTTTGTAGGTAGTTTTCTAATGACAGATTCAATTTCCTGGTTTGTTCCTGGTCTATTTAGTATCTCAGTGTCTCCTTGTTTCAACGTTCTGAGGTTGTGTGATGTCAGAAAGTTCTCCATTTCTTTGAGGTTATCAAGTTTGTTTCCATACAGTTTTGCATAGTAATATCTGATAATCTTTTGTATTTCTTCAGAGTCAATTGTGATTTGATCTTTTACATTTATGATTGTGTTTATTTGGGCTTTTTCTCTCCTTTTCATGGTCTTCTGGCAAAGAGTCAACAATCTTGTTTATTCTTTCAAAGAATAAGCTTTTTGTTTTGTTGATTTTTTTCTATGATATTTTTGTCTTCTATGTCCTGTATTTGGGCTTTTACTTTGGTGATTTGGATTCCTCTGCTAAAGTTAGGGTTTCAGTGGTCTTGTCTTTCCAGCTCCCTTAGGTGATTTGTTAGGCTGTCAACTTGAGATCTTTCTATTTTCTTGATGTGTGTTCATAGAGAAATAAATTCCCCTCTTAGAATGGATTTCATGGCAACCCAGAGGTTTTGGTAAGATGGTCTTCATTTTCCTTTGTTTCCAGGAATCTTTGAATTTCTATTTTGATTTCTGTGTTGACCGGCATCATGCTGTTTAGTGTCCATATCTTTGTGGATTTGGGGGGAATTTTGTTGGTATTGATATTTATTATTACTCCACTGTAGTGTGACAAGGTGCATAACAGTATTTTGATCTTATAAAATTTGTTTATGCTTGATTTATAGCTGAGGATGCGATCGATCTTATAGTGCGTTCCACATGGTGATGAGTAGAATGTATATTCTGTGGTTGTTGGGTGGAGTATTCTGTAGATATCAATTAATTCCATTTGATCAAGCATCAAGTTGAGATTCTGAATCTCTTTGTTGACTTTTTGTCTCGATGACCTATCTAGGGTTGTTAGTGGGGGTATTTAAGTCCCCAGCTATAATAGTGTTAGAGTCAGTATCTTTTTTCTTTTTTTTTTTCATGTACTTAGTAGTTTTATAGACACTGGTGCTCCTGTGTTAGGTGCATATATGTTGAGGATGGTTATTTCTTGTTAATGGATTGACCCTTTTATCATTAGGTAGTGTCCTTCTGTATCTTTTACATTTTTTGATAGCTTAAAGGTTGTTTTGTCTGGTGTTAAGAGCACAACTCCTGCCTTCTTTTGTGATCCACTCACCTGGAAACTCATTTTCCATCCTCTAACTTGTAGTCTGCGTGCATCCCTTGTGGTGGGATGAATTTCCTGGATGCAGCAAAGTATTGGGTCATGGTTTTTGATCTAGTTCGCCATTCTGTGTCTTTTTGTTGGTGCATTTAGTCCATTCACATTCAGGCTTATAATTAAAATGTGATTGTTTATCCCTGTCATGAGGTTCTTATAAAGTTTTTTCTTTGTTTCTTTGTTTTCTTTTGGCTTTTGGGTTGAAGTATGTGTGTGTTTTCAAGTTTGCAGTTGCATTTTATTCTCTGTTTATTCTGTGTTCTACTGTTCTCTTCAGAAGTGCATGATCATTCTCTCTTTTCTTTCTTCTGTGCTTAATACCTTTTTAAGCATCTTCTGTAGAGCTGGTCTGGAAGCTGCATAATCTCTAAGGGGTTGGATGTCTGGAAAGGATTTTAATTCTCCATCACTGATGAAGTTAAGCTTGGCTGGGTAGGAAATTCTTGTTGAAATTGCTTATCTTTGAGGACTTTGAATATTGGACTCCAATCCCTTCTAACTTATAGAGTTTCTGCCAATAGGTCTGCTGCTATTTGGAATGGTTTTCCCCAGTAGATTGTTTGACCTTTCTCTCTTGCTACCATTAGGATTTTTTTCTTTTGTACCTACTTTGTGTAGGTGAATTACTGTGTCTAGGGGTTGGTCTTCTCATTTACTGTTTTGCAGGGTTTCTCTGTATCTCTCGTGTTTGTATGGTCGTATCTCTGGTGAGATGGGGAAAGTTTTCTTGGATAAACTCCTGAATTACTTGCTCCAAGGTGTTCTCCCTTTCCCTTTCTTCTTCTGAAATACCAATCAGGCATAGGTTTGGTCTCTTAAGATAATCGCACATCTCTTAGAGGCTTTGTCCTTTCTTTCTGAGTTTTCTTTCTTTCTTTTGTACAGATCGAGTTAATTCTATGTTTTGGTTTTCAAGTTCTGAGATTCTTTATTGTTCTTAATTAGTTCTGCTTTCCATGCTTGTCATCTTGTTATTTATTTTCTGGATGAAATTTTTGATGACCAATATCTCTGTTACAAGTTATTTCAGTGTTGCACCTTGTCTTTCTTGAGTCTTATTCACTCTTTCCATTCACTTCCTAATCCTTAGTGTATTCTGGGGCCAGTCATTGGTGATATCCATTGTTTGGGCTCTGAGGTCTGATTTTCAGGCATTTTCTCTTTGTTACACTCAGAATTGCCTATGTTCTTCTGTTGATTTTTCCTCCTTTGTGACTGATTGTGTTCTTTTCTCTTTAGTTCCATTATTCAGTGACAGTGAGAGAGGCTTTCACCTCTGATATTTGCTCAGCCCTCTACTCTTCTCTGATCAGGGCTCTGAATTTGTTCTATTTTGATACAAGGCTATAAGTAGGAAGCTTTGCTATCTCTTGTAGTTTTGAGAGGCAAATAAGGTGAAGGATGGGGAGCTAGGATTCAGAAACTATTTGCAAATCTCAATATCCACTGATTGTGGTATGGGTTCCCTGAAATCCTCTTCCCACCACCACTCTATAAGATGGTGCAATGAGAATGTGTGTGTACCCTCTGAGTTCAAGGTACAGTAACAGCAATGAGGAGAACAGAGAAAAGTAGAATGAAATAAGACGGGCATAAATTTAAAAAAAAAAAAAAAAAACCACAGAACAACAAAAGCAGAAACCAAAGCAAAGAAATTAAACTCTCTCTCTCTCTCTCTCTAACTGTAAAACAATAAAGCAAACAACAACAATAAAACCCATGAAAATCTAACACACATGCACATGCCCAACATAAAATGAAAGGAGAAGAGAAAGAGGGAAAAAAAGAAATTCAAATCAAACCCTCACACATATACTCAAACATACATTAAACTAAAAAAAAGAGAAGAACAAAAAAGCAAAAACAAACAAACAGAAAAAAACTAAAAGAGGAACACTCAATCATTCTCATACACATATAAACAGAAAACAAAAAAATAAAAGAAGAAAGAAAGAAAAAAGGGTGGGGGCATGCAGATAGAACCCTCACACACATATTCATGCACAAAGGAAAAATATTTAAAAATTAAAAAAAACAACAAGCAAACAAAAATCTACCCTTTTGTGGCAGGTTCTGTTATTATTCCTCTCAGTTGCTCACAGGTAAGCCCCTCTGCTAACTTCTGCAGAGCTTGGCATCATTCACAATATCTTCAGTGTCTGGCCCAGGGAAGGAGGAGGGGATGGTGGGGGTGAATGGGTCTTCAGTCCTCTCTTCCCACTCTTGTATGGTCAGGGGGATCCTGCAGTGCAGGATTGTCTCTTTCCCCAGTACTGGTGGGGAGACGCCCCAGCCAAGCTTATCCTGGAGTAGAGTCACCCATCCAGGCTGACATCTGGACTCTGCCTGAGTTTGTCCTTCTCAGTCATGCCCCAGCCACGTGGGTCTGATGTTCAGAGGATTGCTGGGGAGGAGGGCGTTGGGTCGGCCCTGGACTCACCATTGATCACTTTGGAGGTCTTCCTTGTCCTTTTCTGGTCACACCCTTTGTCCCATGGCTATTAGGTCAGAGGTGGGATGCCTAAGACTCAGCACTCATCCTGTCCCCCCCAGAGTTTGTCCTTTCAGAATATTCCCTCTTGGTCACAATCAACCCCTGAGTAATTTCTATCACAGAGATCAGATTGGGTCTCTCACTCCATGGTGAGCAAGTCGGAGCACTTATCTGACCAGTTTTCAAGATTGTGGCAGACACCTCTTTTGTCTTCTCTGGTCGAGTTCTACTTCTGGGCTCCCTCGCTGTGCTCCCTCCACAGCCCTTGCTGCCAGTGTCTAGCCAGGTGCTGCAGTGGTGAGACAGAACCTGGAGCCAGCAGCTTCTTCCTGGGAAGGACCTTGTTGATGTAAAACAAGCACTAGAGTCCAAATAGAGCAACTACAGCACCACCAGGAGAGCCCTGGTCACTTGTTCCCAAGTTCACATTCGGTCAGCCACTCACATGCCCACTTACTCACAGACACGTATGCAAAATTTCCATTCACTAACTCACACTGGGACTCGCATAGTCTGACTGGCTCTGCCGCCATCTTCCTCCCTTCCTCCCTTTAACATTTTATAAAGCTCATTCTCATGGGAATTGAAGTCTCACATGTAATAATAATAAAAATGAAGTCTGAAATTGACTAACAGGAACATAAAAAGTTTAGCCACTGAATCATCTCTGCTTTCTGGGCTCAGTTTCTCACTTGGAAAGGGATAGACCAGATTGTCGCTAATTTTCCTCCCAGTATGAGAATTCTGTGAGTCCATACCAGTGGGGAACACTTGGGCTAGCACCTACTAATAGGAGAGTCTCTTTTATCGTCTGTTACTGTGCAACTTTGCTAGATGGCAGATTTAAGAAAACTACAAAAAAGGAAACTGATAATGCTTTAGTCTTCACTTCAAACTTCAATTTAAATACCTATATTCTTCTACTTGGAACACAAACTTTTACTTTACAATAATTTTCTGATAAAATGGTTTTTATCATAAAAACTCTATCTCTATTTGATAGAACATCAATCCCTAGATTGAAACTAGTATAATTGACTTTTGATTTTTGTAGTTGCAATATTCACTTTGTGGATTGTTCATACCACATTTTTAATCCCAAACTGGCACCAGAAGTCCTGGTTCAGTTCCCATAGCCACTTCTACATGTGACTCATTTCATTTTTAGCCTCAGCAAAAACACAACTAGAAGGAGGAATTGAGTGTGTAAAACCATAGATGGAATCCTAAAAACTCACTGTACATGATTCTAAGTCCTAGATGAGGCTGATGTACAGTAGACATTTAGAACCTGCTTGTTGATGAATGGACTGACTGTTCACCTCCTTTAGTACACATAATTAAAAGTAGACTCTGTTTCAAATATGTTTTGAAATAGTTAACTACCAGTATCTTGAGACATTCTATTAACCGGAAAGAATTTGGGGGCACTTATGCCATCTTCACCAGCCATTTCACATTTACTGCCATCAGACAGAGCCTCAGCTGACACTGAGTGTTAGTATCTTTGAAGAAAAGCCAAATCATACAATAGACTGCAGATCAGATGCCAGTATGTTCTCCATTGCCTGTTTCTAGATGTCTTTTGCAAACTGACTGGTGTCCCCAGGTGCCCACTCTGTGAGCTGATGTTAAGACTAGCCAAAGTACAAAGTCTTTAGGAGGCACATCCTATTGCATGATTCTTCTAGGCAATCTCTAAGAAGAGTCAGGAAGTTTTATTATAATTATTATTTATTTTTTTACAGCATGCACCTTGTAAATTTATTTCTTTATTATTTCTTTTACAACTTGTATAGCCTACATAAGTATCTGTAATAGCTATAGAGTGCAACAATAGTGCAGCACAAAATATTCAAGAACTGCATCCATGTACATAGTTCAGAGCACTAAATTGTGGAATTAAGTATTGCATTTTTTAACCAATATTTTTTATTATGATATTGTGGGGTACAGTTAAGGGTTAGGTATACAAATACATTTCGTTCAGGCATCCTTGTTGATAAGAGGTGTCTCCCCGTTCCCAGACAGATGTTTACTACCATTAATCCCATTTCTCTCCCCCCCCCATAGTTTCCCATCACTGTCAGTCATTTTCTTATGGTAATACGTTGGATGATCAAGGTCCACTATATGAGTGAGAACATGTGATACTCAGATCTTTGTTTCTGTGAGAGGTCACTCAATATTATAGACTCTAGTTTGATCCAGGTTGCTGTGAAATTCATGATTTTGTTCTTTTTTAAGGCTGCATAGTATTCCATGGTGTATATGTACCACATTTTTTAATCCAGTCTTCTTTTGATGGACAGCATGGTTGCTTCCATGTTCTTGCTATTGTGAGCAAAGCTGCAATAAACATATGTGTGCAGGTATCTTTTCTACAGAGTGATTTGAGTTCTTCAGGGTAGGGGGATTGTGGGGTCATATGGGAGGTTGATATTAAGAGCTTTTAGGAATCACCACACTTCTTTCCACAGAGGTTGCATTAGTTTACACTCCCACCAACAGTGTAGGAGTGTTCCCTTTTCGCCACACCCTCTCCAGCAACTGTTATTTTTTGAGTTATTGATAACTGCCATTCTGACTGGAGTTAGGTGGTATCTCAGTGTGGTTTGATTTGCATCTCCCTGATGATTAGTGAGATTGAACATTTCTTCATGTGTCTGTTGGCTGCTCGGATGTCTTCCTTTGAGAAGTGTCTGTTCATATCTTTTGCCCATTTTATAATGCAGCTGTTTGTTTTTTTTCTTTTCAGCATGTTTGCGTACCTTGTAGATCCAAGATGTTAAGCCTTTGCCAGACCTGGAGTTGGCAAATACTTTTTCCCAGTCTGTAGGCTGTCTTCCTGCTCTCTTGATGGTTTCTTTGACTTTGCAGAAGCTTGTCAGTTTAATGAGGTCCCACTTGTCTATCTTATCTCTTATGGCCTGTGGATTTGGAGTTTTGTTCAGGAATTGGATGCCAGTTCTAAATTCCATGAGGGTATGTCCTTCATTCTCTAAGGTTCTTATGATTTGAGGTTTTACATATAGGTCGCTGATTCATTTGGAGTTAATTTTTGTGTATGGGGATAGATAGGGGTCCTGTTTCAATCTTCTGCATGTGGTCGGCCAGTTTTCCCAGCACCATTTGCTGAATAGGTTCTCCTCTCCCCAGTGGTAGGTGGTGGAGGCTTTGTCAAAGATGAGTTGGTTGAGAAATTAAGGTTTTGCTTCTGGAATCTCAATTCTATTCCATTGATCTATATGCCTGTTCCTATACCAATACCAAGCTGTTTTGTTGATTGTAGCTTTATAGTAAAGTTTGAAGTCTGGTAATGTGATGCCACCTGCTTTGTTTTTTTTCCCTGAGGATTGTTCTGGCTATTCTTGGTCATTTGTGTTTCCATATGAATTCCTGTGTTGCTTTTTCTAGGTCTGAGAAGAATGTTGCTGGTAATTTGATGGGTATTGCATTAAATCTGTAGATTGCCTTAGGTAAGATGGACATCTTCACAATGTTGATTCTTCCAATCCATGAGCATGGGATATTTTTCCACTTATTTGTGTCATCTTTGATTTCTTTGAGCAGTGTTTTGTAGTTTTCATTGTAAAGGTCTTTCACTTCTCTGGTTAGGAAGATGTCAAGGTATTTCTTTTTTCTGTGGCTATTGTGAATGGAATTGTGCTTTTTATTCGGGTTTCTGTTTGTTTATTATTGGTGTAAAGAAATGCGATTATCTTTTGCACATTTATTTTATATCCTGAGACTTTGTCAAAGGCCTTTATCAGTGTAAGGAGGTTTTTCACAGATTCTCTTGGGTTTTCAAGGTATACAGTCATGTCATCTGCAAAGAAAGATAACTTGACTTCCTCTTTTCTTATTTGGATACCCCTGATTGCCTTCTCTTCTCTGATTGTTCTAGCCAGGACTTCCAATACTATATTGAACAGGAGGGGTGAGAGTGGGCATCCTTGTCTTGTTCCAGTTTTCATGAGAAATGGTTTCAATTTTTCCATTTAGGTATGCTGGATGTGGGTTTCTCGTAGATGACTTTTACTGTTTTTAGGTATGTTCCCCGTATGCCTAGGTGTTCAAGGGTTTTTATCAAGAAGGGGTGCTGGATTTTATCAAAAGCTTTTTCTGCATCTAATGATATGATCATGTGGTTTTTGTTTTGACATATGTTGATGTATTTAATTACATTTATGGTTTTACAAATTTTGAACCAGCCTTGCTCCCCAGGGATGAAGCCTACTTGGTCATGATGGATGATTTTTGAGATGTATTGCTGAATCCAGTTTGCTAGGATCTTGTTGAGAATTTTAGCATCTATGTTCATCAAAGATATTGGCCTGTAGTTCTCTTTCTTTGCTGAGTTTTTACCTGGCTTGGGTATCAACGTGATGTTAGCTTTGTAAAATGATTTGGGGAGCGTTCCATGTTTCTCAATCACCTGGAATACCTTCAGTAGGAATGGTATCAGCTCCTCCTTAAATGTCTTGTAGAATTCTGCTGGAAAGCCATCTGGCCCAGGGCTTTTTTTTGTAGGTAGTTTTCTTATTACATAGTCGATTTCCTTGATTGTTATTGGTCTATTCAGGTCTCAATTTCTTCTTGTTTCAACCTAAGGCAGGTTGTGTGATGACAGAAAGTCCTCCATTTCCTTAAGGTTTTCAAGTTTGTTTCCATACAAGTGTACATAGTAGTCTCTAATGATCTTTTGTATTTCTCCAGGATCAGATGTGACTTCATCTTTTGTGTTTCTGATTGTACTTATTTGAGTTTTTTCTCTCTTTTTCTTGGTCAGTCTAGCTAGGGTACCACCAATCTTGTTTATCCTTTCAAAGAACCAGCTTTTTGTTTCATTGATTTTTTTTATATTATCGTTTCATCTTCTATGTCCTGGATCTGGGCTTTTATTTTGGTGATCTGAATTCTCCTGCTGAAATTAGACTTTTTGTGGTCTTGTTTTTCCAGCTTCCTTAGGTGGCTTGTTAGGCTGTTAATTTGTGATCCTTCTATTTTCTTCATGTGCATTTGTAGGGATATAAATTCCCCCCTTACTACAGCTTTCATGGCATCCCAGAGATTTTGGTAAAATGTTTCTTCATTTTAATTTGTTTCCAGGTATCTTTTGATCTCTGTTTTGATATCATCATTGACCCAGAAGTGGTTTAGCATCATGCTGTTTAGTATCCATGTCTTTGTGGGTTTGGGGGGGACCTTGTTGGTGTTAATGTTTATTTTTATTCCACTGTGGTCCGAGAAGGTGCGTGGTAAAATTTCGGTCCTTCTTAATTTGCTTATGCTTGATTTATGGCCCAATATGTGGTCAATTTTAGAATACATTCCATGTGGTGATGAGTAGAATGTGTATTCTGTGGTAGTTTGGATGGAGTGTTCTGTAGGTATCAATTAAGTCCATTTGGTCAAGAGTCATACTGAGATTCCGGATCTCATTGCTGATTTTTTGTCCAGATGATCTGTCAAGGGTTGTGAGTAGGGTATTAAAGTCCCCAGTTATGATGGTGTTAGAGTCAATATCATTCTTTAGTTTCCTAGAAGCTGCTTTATGAAAGTTGGTGCTCCTATGTTGGGTGCATATATGATTAGGATAGATATTTCTTGTTGATGGAGTGAACCTTTTATCATTATGTAGTGGCCCTCTGTATCTTTTTAAATTTTTGATAGCTTAAATGGTATTTTGTCTGAAATTGGGATCACGACTCCTCCTTTCTTTTGTGTTCCATTCGCCTGAAAATTTGTTTCCCATCCTCTTACTTTGATTCTGTGCATGTCCTTTCTAGTGAGATGTGTCTCTTGTAGGCAGTATATTGTTGCCTGGTGGTATTTTAACCATTTGCCATTCTATGTCTTTTCAGTGGTGCATTTAGTCCATTCACATTCAGGCTAATAATTGAAATGTGAGAGTTCATCCCTATCATAGAGTTCTTATAGAGTTGTTGTTCTTCCACTTGGTTTTTTTGTCTTTCTTTTGGTTTTGGGGTTGGTTCATGTGTATTTTATTCTTTTTCCTGTACTCTTGTGAAGAACGTTGTCCTTTTTTCCTTTTCTTCTGTGTTTAGTACTTTCTTAAGTGTTTCATGTAGAGGTGGTCTGGTGGCAGTGTAAGTTCTTAGGGATTGGATATCTGGGAGAGATTTTAATTCTCCCTCACTGATGAAGCTTAACTTGGCTGGGTAGGTTACTCTTGGTTGAAATTGTTTATCTTTTAAGACTTTGAAGATAGGGCTCCAAGCTCTCCTAGCCTGCAGGGTTTCTGTAGATAAGTCTGCTGCTGTTCTAATTTGTCTTTCCTGGCAGGTGATCTCACCTTTTTCTCTTTCTGCCTTTAGTATTTTTTCTTTTCTTTTCTTTTTGAGTTGGAGTCTCACTCTGTCACCCAGACTGGAGTGCCGTGGCCACTCCCGGCCACCGCAGCCTCGGCCGGCTGGGCTCCGGCGATCCTTCCACCTCAGCCTCACGAGTAGCCAGAATTACAGGCATGCGCTACCACGCCTGGCTGATTTTTTAAATTTATTTATTGTAGAGATGAGGTCTCGCTGCCCAGGCAGGTCTCGAACCCACGGGCTCAGGCAATCCACTTACCTCAGCCTCCCAAAGGTTCAGGATTACAGGCTGAGCCACCGAGCCCGGCTCGTATTTTTTCTTTTATGCCTATTTTGTTTAGGTGATTATTATGTGTCTAGGAGTTGGTCTTCTCATTTGTTGTCTTGCAGAGGTTCTCTGAATCTCTTGTGTTTGAATTTTTGCATCACTGATTAGATAAGGGAAGTTTTCTTGAATAATCTAATGGAAAGTTTGTTCCAGTGTCGTCTCTGTCTCTCTTTCTTCCTCCTAAGGCCAATTACTCTTAGGTTCGGTCTCTTGAAGTAATCGTTCATCTCTTGAAGGTTTTGTTCTGTCTTTTTGAGCTTGTTTTCAGTGTTTTTAAGAATTTGAATTAGTTCTATATTTTGGTCCTCGAGCTCTGAGATTCTTTCTTCTGCTTGAGTCATTCTGCTTTCCATGCTTATCAGTTTGTTATTTATTTCATTCACAGTATTCTTTATTACGGTTATCTCAGTCATCAGCTCCTTCCTAGTTTCTTCTTGTCTCTCCACAATTCTTTTTCATCTCTCCATTAATGTCTTGATATCTAGGTTTGCAGTTTGAGACCAGTCATTCTGGGGGCTCTTCATTGTTTGCATTCCAAAGTCAGTTTTCTAGTGTCTGCCCTCCCACGGGTCTGGGAGAGACCCATATTCTTCTTTTAGTTTTTCTTCATTTGTGTAGATTTTCCTCTCTCTCCCCCTTTCCCTCCCTTTCTTTAATTCTGTTTTTCAGGGATGGTGGGATTGCTTTTGCTTCACTTGTGCAATCTCCTGTTCTTCCTTATGAGGGTCCTCTGGCTTTTTTCAATTTTGAGGTTGGAGTGTGGGCTGCAGGTTGTACTTTTTGCATTTTTGAGGTTTAATTGAGGGGGAAGCTGTGATTCAGAATCTATATGCTGATTCCAGCATCCCCCAACACATGTACGAGCACACTGGAGCCTATTTCCCACTGCCTTACAATCTGTCTGTGCAGCGGTATGTAGGTTTGGTCCCTGGATCAAAAAGAGGTACAAAAGAGGAAAATAATGGAGGAAGGGGGGATCAATAGGAAGTTAGAAAGAGAGAAGAGTGAGACGGAAAACAGACATACATACCAACTAACATGTGAAAAAGAGGCACAAGGTTGGAGAGAAGTGAAAAAAACACACAAGCAGAATTCCCTAAAGAATACTGATAACTACAAAATGACAGACCAATAAAGTCATGAAACATATAGTGTAAGTCAGAAAGCAAACAAAAGTGAGCAAAACAAACAGTCAAAATGATAAAATCAAAAGTCAAAATAAGAGATCAGACTAGCTCTGGAATCTTTCCTGTGTGTCTAAAGCCTCTTTAGCTCTGATCTCCAGCCTCTCCCCTTTGTTTTCATTGCAGGAAGCTAGATTTACTCACAGCTTGGGTTTGTTTTTTCAGTCTGCTGCCCAGGAGGTCTGCGACGGCTGCCCAGGAGGTCTGCCCAGGAGGTCTGCGATGCTTAGTTGCCTTTGTCTGATTCAGCGTAGGGGAGGGGCTTTGTCTCCTGTTTAGCAATGTTACCTTAGGAACCAAGGTGGAGGCTGCTGATAGGTGGACCAGGCAATGCAAATCTCTGCCTGGTGAATGGCCGAGGTGGCAGCTTCACTTTCGCAGATCTTTTCTCTCTGCTCATCTGTGTCCCTGAGTGATCCACTATGGTGGACTGTAGTTGTGTGGGAGGCACCGGGGATCAGCTGCACAGCTGGGTGCTGGATCCGTGGTGCCCCCAGCAGGCTGGGGTGGAGGAGGGGGTCGGGAGTTCCCTCCTCTGGAGCTGAGAGCCTCTGATCAGCACCTCCTTAAGATATGCTGTTCCCTTACACAAGCATGGGGTCGCACACTGAGTGCCTCAGCCAGGGTGGGCCCAGAGCTCCGAAGCTCCAAAGGGCAGGCGGTGAGCAGCGGGAGTGGCCCTGGGCCCCTTACAGGGTACTTCAGCCAGAAATGGGACCAGTATCTCTGAGTGGCAGGCACCCAGTGCCTCCCTGGGTGACCAGCGACTTGGTGCTGGGTGCTGGGCTAGACGATGTAGCCAGGGAGGGAGCTGAGACCCGAGACTCCTGTGTGGGTCGGAGCCATGTATAGTGGAGCCACAGCAGCCAGGGGCTGCAATATCCAGCCCTGCATGGGACTGAAGATCCCTGGGCCTCAGACCAGTGCAGCTGGCAGTGGGCAGGGAGGTGGGGGAAGAAAAGTAAGAGTCTTTTTGGGAACTCACATTCAGAGAATCTCACAATTCCACCTATGCCGTCACCATCTTACCGGAACTCCCCCAGGCAGTTTTATTATCCCCACTTTACAGGTGAGGCAACTAAGGCTGTGAAAACTTGGGTCACCAACTTCACACAACTAGTAAGTGGCAAAATTGTGATGGCTGATGCAACTTCTAACTTTGTACCACTCTCATATGACCACCAAAATTTGTTCTTGCTGTACTTCATTAGAACCTAAAGCCGAAAAGTCATTGGTGGCAGTCCACACTCTTCATTTTCCAGAGGGTGGAGGGACCCCCTTGCCAGCATGCTCTCAGCTACACTCATCAGCATGGCTCTGACACAGTGCAAAGAAGCTTGTCGAATTCCATTTTAATCTCTCTGGGGGAAAGGTAACTTATGAATTGAGTGGAGAGAGTAGATGTCTGATTATTTAAAAAGTGAAATGTACTCCTTACCTATGTGATGCAGAAAGGAGAATGTAGAGGCAAATAACTGAGGATAATCCTGAGATTTAGGATGTGGAGAATTACCAATCTTGTTTAACACATTTGATAGGAAGGTGAAGAATATCACACAATGTGGACCATGACCTGTTCCAAGTGCACACTTTATTATGGCTTTAGAAACAGCAACAAGGATTTGGCAGGCTTTTTCTCTTCTTGTTTGTCACTTTCAATGACTTGTGGCTTTCTCAAATTCTTCAGGAATTTGCTCCTAAATTTATTTCCGTAAAAGAAATTTAGGAGCAAATTATTAAAATAATGTCTTACCTGACTGTGGTTTCTTCTTTGACTAGACTTTCAAAATGTTTCAACATGTTGTATGCATGTTCTTGTTTACAAATTATAACTTATACCTCTAACTCATGGTTGGTTCTTCATAGCTGTAGTGGTTCTGGCTATCAAAATTCACCAGGGTTTTTTTGTTTTGTTTTTTTCAAAGAAAACGCAGGTTAGTTATCCTGAGAACACTTCTCTATTCACAGCCCATGATTATAACAAAGTGCATAAATTGAAAGGAGAATATAATTTTATATTTCCAAATGTTCATTAAAACAGGATTGACTTCACCTAGGTCAATGGCAAGGGGAACATTTGACAATAATACTTCCTCAGTGTTTCTGAGTGCATTCACTGGATTGATTTTCTTTCAGTTTGTTGCTTTTTGATAACACCTTTATCCTTATAACAAATAAAATAAATTATAATAGTTATCCAGAAAGGAGACAACAATTGTTCATACAATTACCAATGTTCTATGGCTAATAAATGATAAATTTGACTTACTGGCGTTTAAGAAAGTATGTCAGATCTTACATTTTTGTTGATTCAGTGTGAGATAACAAGGATGTTATTCTCTATTATTGATATATTGAGCTCCATATCTTTTTTTCACTAATAAGAGGCTTCTCAGTATAAAATTCATAAAGAAAACACCAGAGGTCCCATATCTCAGCTTTAATCAACTGATATTTTCCACTAGTCAATATATTTCATTTCTTCAAATCTTTAATAAACTTTAAAAATTTGTGTTACTCTGTTTTTTAAATCATGGAAGCAAAAAACAGACTTGAAAGTGGCATAAGATTAACCAAACGCAATCTAAGTGGATGAATACATTTAAGAAGACTTTTATTGCTATCTTTATTTACAATATACATGATAGCAATGGTGAATAGATGTACAAATCCCAAATATTTTTTGGTGAAACATTATATATTTCAGATGAAACATGGAGGTTATATAATTTTTAATATGGTATTTTTAAAGAGTTTTTCTAAATATTTTTTTTGAAATTGAGTACAAAACTTATTCACATGTTATTTCCACTCACCAAAATTGTCCTGGGGCTGTGAGATGGAGGAATATACTAACACCACATACTAAGTCAAATGCTTTATTATACATGTCATAGTTGTACCAGTTCATCTCAACTCTGCCTTTTATAGGCATTTGGCCACTGCACACTTCCTTCCTCACACTCTCAAGCCTGTGGGGATAAGGACGGAGGAGTTATAGTTCATCAAATTTAGTTTCTAAACTTTTACTATACAATTTCTGTTGCTTCACTGTGTGTCATGATTAACTGTCTGGAAGGTACCAGATTCAAAATACTCTTAATTCAATTGCCACATGTGCTTACTGTACTTATCTCCCAATGTAAGTGGCACTGCTGCATTTTTCTCAGGAGCCTGAAGCTTTCTTCTGTGTTGCCCAAGTATCACTGTAAAAATAGACAATTTAAAAGCAACTGTTGCAAACATCTGCTTATGAGTTGGCAACAAGTAAAGTTCATGAACTCTTGGAAAGCCTAGTAATATGATGAATGCAGTTAGCATGCATCTGGTTGGGCTGTAAATAAATAGTCAATGAAGAATATAAGGAATTCTTAAAATTTATAAATAATCAGGAATTAATATTTTAAAATTATATTTATCATATTTACTGGTTTGTTCTAAGATTATTAAGAAAGTTATTAGTTCACAGCAAATATTTTAAATGATCTGATTTTTTAGCACAATCCATTTTCTTTATGTCAACATTTTCAACCCAGCTGCAAATGGGACTTAAGGTGCTGTAAGATGCTGAACAGAGTTTGACTTGCCGTTAACTTGCTATCCATGCTGTTGCAACTAAACTTCAAGTTCTAGCCACTTTTTTCTTTTCTTTTCTTTTTTGTCTTTTTTATTTTCTTTGCAGAAGACCATCAAATGAATTGTCACAATACTCGAATAATGCAAGACACAGAAAAGGATGATAACAATAATGATGAGTATGATAATTATGATGAACTTGTGGCCAAGTCTTTGTTAAATCTTGGCAAAATTGCTGAGGATGCAGCCTACCGGGCCAGGACTGAGTCAGAAATGAACAGTAATACCTCCAATAGTCTGGAAGATGATAGTGACAAAAACGAAAACCTGGGGCGGAAAAGTGAGTTAAGTTTGGACTTAGACAGTGATGTTGTCAGAGAAACAGTGGACTCTCTTAAATTATTAGCACAAGGACATGGTGTCGTGCTCTCAGAGAACATTAATGACAGGAATTATGTAGACAGCATGTCACAGCAAGATAGTCGAAATATGAATTACGTAATGTTGGGGAAGCCCATGAACAATGGACTTATGGAAAAGATGGTAGAGGAGAGCGACGAGGAGGTGTGTCTGAGCAGTTTGGAGTGTTTGAGGAATCAGTGCTTTGACCTGGCCAGGAAGCTCAGCGAGACCAACCCTCAGGAGAGGAATCCTCAGCAGAACATGAACATCCGTCAGCATGTCAGGCAAGAAGACGACTTCCCAGGAAGAACGCCGGACAGGAACTACTCAGACATGATGAACCTCATGAGGCTTGAAGAACAGCTGAGTCCCAGATCAAGGGTGTTTTCCAGCTGTGCAAAGGAGGATGGGTGTCATGAACGAGATGACGATACCACCTCTGTAAACTCAGACAGATCCGAAGAGGTGTTTGACATGACCAAGGGAAATTTAACCCTGCTTGAGAAAGCTATTGCTTTGGAAACTGAAAGAGCAAAGGCCATGAGGGAGAAGATGGCAATGGAAGCTGGAAGGAGGGACAATATGAGATCATATGAGGACCAGTCTCCAAGACAACTTCCTGGGGAGGACAGAAAGCCTAAATCCAGTGACAGCCATGTCAAAAAGCCATACTATGGTAAAGGTAATATTTCTACCTAACGTAAGTTGCCTCGTGAAAACATGAGCTAAAGTAAAAGATGTTAGTGATAGCCTACAGCTAAAGTGTGAATCACACTGAAATTTTATCTCTGTTGCACACTTTTAGAGTTGATTCCCAAATGATATTTTGTGATTATGTTTCTGAAGAGCAAATAAAATATTTCTCTGAGAAATACATAAAACAGCTCAATGTCATATTATTAGAGCAGATGAATATTATGATATTTCAGTGGGAAACGCCTTCCTTTGGAAGACGATGTTGACACGCAGGTATTTCATGTGACAGAAAACACACGGCTAAGCCTGTGCTGATATAAATGAACCACAATCCATGTTGAGTGGCAAGGTTTATGTACCAATTAGTCAATAAAAGATAAAGCATATATTTTATAAATTGGATTGGGTAGGTGGCATCATGATTTATAAAATTATCATCAAATGACAGTTATTGATGAAATCATCCTCATAGAAAACACCCCTGATAGAAATTGAACAGTAACAGAATGACCGATAAGGTAAGATGAGGGCAGTGACTACACATTAATTATCTTAAGATAGTTAGGTAGTGGAAACCATTTGCTATGCAAGACATGGTGTGGCCTCAGCTGAGATCAATAGCAATTTCTTTAGAATATTCATTCCCCCTCACTGGTTCCACTCCATTGTGGAAACAGTTATGGCAGTTTTCTCAAATACAGTATATTTTAAAACAATGATAGTTTTAGCTGAATTTTCTTTTATGGAGTATGTGGGTACCTATTTGCGTATATTAATATATTTAACTGTACATATACTATACATATGTAGTAAGTATGCCTCATGTATGTGTGTGTGTGTGTGTGTGTGTGTGTGTGTGTGTAGATAGATAGATAGATAGATAGATCTACCTATATATATATATATATATATCCAACCTGAATTATTGTTTTTATGTTTATAGTAAGTCTATTTTCAATATGAGGCAGGTTATGTATAATACAGTCTCATGGAGAACCTTGACACTGTGGATATCTTAATTATAATTTTCCTTTAAAACTAAGTAAGAAACAATTTCAAGAATGAAACTGGTGGTTTCTTAAATCTTCCTGTATTAACACCAAAAAGATCCTTTTTCTGTTCTTTATTTTATAATATTCATTATGAACCCTGACTTTCCTCACTGTGAATCTAGTAATGAGGTTCAGGAATTTGACTTGAAAATCAGTTGCTGTGTAAAAACTTCAAACAATCAGAAAAATGGCATTTTTCCTACTGTGGCATGGGTGTGTATTCTCCTCTCAATGTGTGCACATACTTTCTATAACAAGCTGGGCATTGCTATAACCAAATCCAAATTGGAAACAAGACCTTAGCCAGAGACCTGGGAGACCTTGATTTGATGGATGCTTGGGCACTGACAGCATTTCAGTTACAAAGTGAAGACTAGACTGCTGTAAGTTGTTCTTATGTGATGAAGGATTGTTTTTTTAAAAGAAAGAGAGTCTTTAGCTCAGTAGAACGTCAGACTTGCTTTGGTTATTTTAAAGATTATAAAACATAGCACACATGCTTAAGATTATAGTGTTATCATTGTAAACAAGATGGGCTAAAATTATCTATTAGCAATTTTTAGTTGAATTTTTGCGAATCCTGCAGGAACCAAACATTTTCTAGAAAGAAATAGTGTCTTCTCCTGTGATGCTCAGTTGGACTTTAGATTTATGTTTCAGAATCCCAAAGAGTGGATTTTTGGATAGAGTTTTGTCATTGAGCAATGCAGGGATAAGCTGTGTAAATGTGTAGGCTGATTCTACATTTCAGTGGTTTCTTTGGTTTCTTGGTCCCTTTAAATTCGATAGCTTTATGCAAATTTTGACTCATTTTGTTGTTTTGTTTTCTTTCATTTGCAAGAAATGGAATTCAAGCCGCTTGCTTCCCCTATATAAACGGGGTCTGGGTGGGAGCAAATAGTAAGGAATGAGACGTGCTTTTTCCCTGAAATGAGGAATGGTTGGGGATTTGGACTTTCTCATAAGTAGAAGCCATTGACTCCTGTCTCTCTTAGTTGTTCCAGATCTTCTTCTGACCAAAGTTCATTTCCATTTCTATCAGTGTTTTCACATTGTTCCAAGTTTCCTTCAGAGATGTCTAACCAAGTAAACAAACCAAGTAAATAAAGCCAAGTAAGGCCTACAAAATGGAGCAGAGATTAAGGCTCCCCTTTAAAAAAATAAAGACAGTTATGTGATAATATCTCATCAATTCAGTCAATGGAGAGTTACTGCAAAGGCTAGCATGTCAACAGTCTCTATTTTCCGCTACTCTGTTATTTTATTAAAGATGGAGAGACCACTTGCATCAATTCTCATTCCTACACAATCTTTTCAAACTGATTTAAATGATCAATGAGTCACAGTTCCAAAATCCTGAACGAATACAAAAGACCTTAATCATGAAACTTCTCTTTCTCCTATTTAATCATCTCTATTGGAAGTAAAAGGGGGAGCAAGCTAAAAGCAGCAATTTTTTTCTATAAGTTGTTGTAAGGTTTTCTGTTCAATTGTTGGTCTCTTTGCTTGATTGGTTATTTTGTGCTTGTTTGTATGTTTGCTTTTAAGATGAATTGGGATTACAAGAAAAAAATCAAGGGGAAATAACGGTGAAGGCTAACAGTATACCCCACCTCAAACAGGATTTCATGCATCGAGAGGAGATTATACGCTTGTTGTCTTCCAAAACATGAGAGAGTTTTGAGCCACATTGTTTTAATACAAATCTGTAATTAATTTCAGAGCACTTTTGAAAACTGTGAAATAATATAATTTGTTAGGAAACCCTAAGTGTCTTGATGGAAATAGTCACTTCAGGATTAATGATAGTCATAACTTTCTCTTTGTTGTCTAAGACATTTTTATCTAATTTTAAAATCTCTTTAATTTATGACTTTAGATCATTAATATTTATTTTGAAACTGTCACTATGTACTTATTACTTTATGTTTTCATTAGTTAATGTATACCAACATGATTATAAAATTATTGAAAAGCCAATAAAATGCTAGGTATCTTAGTTTGCATGTGTAAGAAAAGTTCCAATAAGGTAATTAGATATTGAATTCAAAACCACATAATTTTAGATTTGTTCTCAGAGGTTTTTACTGATAAATAATTGTAATAAAGTAGCTAACAATTGTACACAGGCTATTTCCCTGAACACCAGCACTGGTTTTAGAGATTTCAGCACATGACAAGCACATTATGTAGAATAAGATGTTAGCTAAAAAAAGAAAAGGGGAGTGCTTTTTTTATAAACATGATTGCATTTATATATTCCTGTGAGTTCTTTTCTAGTTCATATCTACATGAATGACTTAAGAAGAAGGTCCACAAGAGTTCAAAAAAACTTAAATCTAGTTTTTTTTTTATAAAAGGGAATTCTTAACCAAATGTAAAATATATACTTTCTATCAATAGTGATCGACCCGATTAGTGAGATATCAATATAAAAGAATTAAATCCCTAAAGGAAACCTTAGCACTATCTGGACCAAATCATAATAATCACGATCTGTTGGTGATCTGAGCAACTGGTTTTCAAAAACTGGCTAAAGATACAGTGTTTCACGTGCTTATATGGACTATTTAGTCTGAGCTTTACCTTAGAAATATTTTCTGGAGTTATTTTATTATGTATTTATGAACTGTGGTCAATTCCAGGTATACAAATAATTTTATTTGCAATATTATTACATTTCTGGCCTCTAGCATTTAATTTTTTTTTAAACCACACCTCTGCTCGAATTTGCCCTTGACTGGTACTGCAGAGAAGCCACCAGGGCTGTAGACTCATTCCCTCTTAGTTTTGTGTATGCATGCACGGCATTCTGCAAGCCTTCCTCTGGTTTCAAGCACAGATGAAGAAATCAAAACAAAGGGTTGCTCCCGTGGCTTCTGAAACATTTTCGAATGCCCATCACCTCTGCAGGTGGGCTTGCACCCTTTTGGTCATTTGCTTACAGTGCCTTCTGAGAGTTCAGCTTATTTTCAGAAAAGCACTGAATTGATATGCTAATAAACGGCGTCACTTGACCTCAACAGAACAAATTTCAACGCCAGTAAAATTTCGCAGCTTATGGTATAAATGATCAGAGCACTCAATGAGAGAGAAATTCAACGAAAGAGCTTGTGAGTAGAATTACACTCTCTGGTTGAATTTCACAGAGAAATTGCAATTGGTAGCCATACAAAGTTTTGTTCTCTAAGAAGGTCACTGTGTCTCATCACTATTTAAGTTGATTTCTTTGAGCAACACAGCTTATCATGTAACACACGGGAAAATAATCAAGAGTTAAGGATAGGGTAGGCTTTTTTTTTCTTAGGGCAATAACTAAAATACTTTATTATTCATGATTAAGCTGTATAAGGTTGAAAAAATCCCCCCCAAACCAAAGAACTCCCTAAGCAAAAGTCTCATGTCACAGTCTGTCCCCCGACACCTGCTTTATTTCTTTCTTTAGCAAAGGTTTCTTCAGATGTTAAATAACCACATTTGTCTTCGGCTGGTGAACATTCACTCTCTTGGCACCTGTTGTCGCTTTTAGATCCCTCAAGAACAGAAAAGAAAGAAAGCAAGTGCCCAACCCCCGGGTGTGATGGAACTGGCCACGTAACTGGGCTGTACCCACATCACCGCAGCCTGTCCGGATGCCCGCACAAAGATAGGGTCCCTCCAGAAAGTAAGTCCACGTCTCACCGTTACCCTTGGGAGAACAAGCACCTATGACTCTGTCTCTATCATCCCTCCTACCTAATGTCATCTCCATCCTACGGCTCAGTGCAACCTTACTTAGTTAGGCCCCTGCTTGTCCTGACAGGCAGCTCATCCAGCTTCAGTGGGCCTGTCCATGGCCCATGGGGTCCAGCCTCCTCCCGGCTCTAGTGTTTTCTGGGTGTCAGGTGCCTGTCAGAACAGCCCCAGGAGAGTTGCTTACATGAAGCCCACCTCCCTGTAACAAAGCTCCTGGGTTCTAGGCCTGATTTCAGATCTGACCTGCCCTGCCCTTGAACTGCAGACATGCGGCTTCTCTACTCCTCACAAATTATCAGATTGAATGAGATGGTCTCTAAGACATCCCTTCCAGTACTAAACTGCTATGAATCCCTAGGGGAAAAGCCTTGAGACATCTCTTGCCCAAATATCTGGACTTCTGTATATCATTTGAATGAATATTTAGAGCTGAAGTTTTATTGCATTTCACTTGTAAAGTTTGTTTCATGTCATAGTTGTCCCAACATTTCAAAGCCATAAGATTTTTAAAAAGGAGGTTTAAATCAGATGGGTTTGATCTTATGCAATATTTTTAGTTAATAAGAGTCTAATAATATGGAATAAATCTATGAAAAGATTGAACTTATTTTAGAACTGAAATGATATACACCGCTTTTTGTTTCTTTCTCACAGCACATAAACCACACCAGTTATTCAAATACAATTAGAATTGATTGTTCAGGAAAAAGAGTATATGAATTTAAGATCCTGACGTTGAATCTAGCATGTGAAGGATTATCCTTATTATCTAAGACACAGTTTCTAAGTGGGGAAAATGTAGTAGCTTGGCTTGAGATATGACAACCAGTTAATTATTTCAAGGAGCTTGGGAACATTGTCCCATTAAAATGGGTAGCTTCGGAATACTTGAGAGCTAAGGCTATCAGCACAAAGAAAAGTTCTTGGTAGTGTTTGAGATTAGAAAGATTTCACTAACCATTTTCAGGTGAGATCTTTTTAAGAGATATTGTGGCTCCAGGTTTTCAAACGGCTTGATACTAAAAATGACACATGCATGTTTCTTGTGACTGCCTTGTGAACAAGCCTGAGGAGCTGAGAAAGTACAGATGAGTGTATGTGGCTGCAATCCCGTGTGTTACATGAGCAGGAGGACAGCATGGTTTGACAATGGCTTTCATGTCCCGGGCACACACTTTGTGTCAGGGGCTCAGCTCGCACCCAGCAAACACGAATTCACCTACACCCCAAAAGTCCTGCAGGGCAGTATGGGCCCTGTTACTCAGATGAGGAAAATGAGCACCAGAGGCTCCATCGCCCTCTCCTTCCAGGAATGAGCGTAGTGCCTGGCAAACTGGGGATGCACCATGTTTTTTTAAAAGAGCTATGAGCAGGTGCTAACTTGCCCGAGCAAATGCCCAGCTAAGATGTCAGCCCATGTCTGTCTGATCCCCAAGCCTGTTTGTTTCCTCTGAGACCTGGCTGTGATGTCCCAGGCTCAGTCCTTACAAGCTGTGTGACATCAGCACGCGGCACACTCTGCAAGTCATTTTCCTCATCTACCAAATGAGGCGCCAGAATCAAGCTCTAGTGTTTTGAGAAGAAAGTTCCTTTATGCGTTTTTTTTCTTTAAGGCATACGTGTTCCCCTTCAAAGTAGATTATCAGTTCCTTTGTATGGGTGGGAAACATTTCTGACTCCATATTTTCCCAGGAAACATCTAAATGGAGAAGAATTCTGAGCTGTGTTCTGGCAAGGTGCACATTGCACAGACTGTACCTCACTCGGGTCAGAACACACTCAGAGGAAGCAAGAACTCAGCTTTGGCATGAACCTTACAAATGCATTCCACAGCATCTACAGGAGTAAGCATTTGCTCCTGCAGGATTCTTTGTAATGCCACAAAAATATAAAAAGACAAGTTAGAATATTTCATCCATAAAAGACTTTTTTCCTAGTTGTTTTTCTGGGTTAGTCTCCCCTAATCACCATTTCTGACCAACTGACTTCAATGAAAACCCTGCAGCACACTGGGTCAGGGCCACAGAGGACATGTCACTGAATGAGACTCCATGCTGGGCCACAGAGAGCACGCAGCCTGGCTGAGGCCAGGGAATGAGCTCCAAGCAGAGAGTGACCATGGCACAGAGAAGCCTCTGCAATATGTTCTAGACACGGGTGTAAGACACCGGGGCAACACTCCCAAGGGTCCTCGAGACACCTCTGAGGTGATATTTTAGCTCTCCTGGGTGAGAGGAGGAAGCATTTCCCAAAGGCTGCTGTAAAAGCCCACAAGGAGATCAGGGTGCGAAGAAGACATGGCAGTGGGTTGGGGCAGATTTAAGGAACATTCCAGAGACGCGCTGGCAGGCCATGAAGATCATTGTGCGTGAGGAGCAAGAGGAAGGGGGGAGGCTGGGATGACACCTAGGTTTGTAGCCTCAGTGAGTGTCAGGATGATAATACAGTAAGTCCCCAACATACAAAAGAGTTCCATTCCAATAGCACGTTTATCAGTCCAATTTGTTTTAAGCCCTCCAAAGTTAGACCAGGTACCCAACTAAACACAATTGGCTGCCATGTTGTATGTATTTAATGGACTATATTGACACCTGGTGGGCATAAATAATAAGGACAAGGCAGGTGTGCACTGTTAAAGTTTGCAACTTGAAGGTTTGTATGTAGGGGACTTACTATACCAATAATTGGCACAGGAAATTGAGAAGCAGGACCACATTTAATAGGGGAAACCATGACTTGTATCCTCCCCATTTGCGCTGAAGTGCTGCATGATGTTCCAGCGGACTTTGGGGAGAGCAGGCACAGGGATGGCCAACCGGATGCTTCGCTTTGAGCAGTGTTCATGAAAATGGAGATTGGAATTCCCCGGGGAGGAGACATGAAGCAGGAAAGAAAGAGGAACCTGAAATGGGACTTCTGGACATAAGGGTGCAACAGGTGAAGCAGGCAGAGTAATCAGAAAGAAACAGAGAAAACTGGGAGAGAACAGTGTTTCTGAGGAAGTCTCATGTAAGGGAGGCAACACCCAGGGTTCCACAGAACCCCAGGAGAAAAAACATAGAGGCCACAGGATTTATCAATCGAAAGCCTGCTCCTGACCCCAAAGAGAGACGTGAGAGGAGTAGAAAGGGAGGTACAGAGGCTGCAGAAGCTAGAACTATGTGTGAGATTGATCAAATAAGGGCAGAGAATGGACCAAGGGTAGCAAGTGGATTCCGTCTCAAGTGTGAATCCAGTGACACTGCTGGGAGTATGGTCCCCACTCAGCAGGGTGGAGAGGCACAGTCTACTTGAGATCTAGGCCATAGGCAAGCGGGACAGCTGTATGGATCTCCTAGGAAGCTTTATATTTGAAATATTTAGCATAAAAGCAAAGGAAAGGTGTATCTGAATGTAAGAGGGAAGTTGTGTCAAGGGAAGTATCGTTGCGCTATTATAACAGGGTGATAGGGAAACAGCAGAGTGCAGAATAAATGCAGTAGGCACATCAAGGTCCTGAGGAAAAAAGAGAGTGAACAGTAAGAAGGCTGACTGAAGAGTTCACCTCGTGAGGGAAGAGGGACCCTACTCCTCTGAGAACGGCAAGGAAGGAGGAAGGGAGTTTGGCCTAGATCCTCCCCCCCAACCCCAAAAGAGACCTCCTGTCACACAACTCCAGCCAGGTCCCCAGCACAACATGAGCCAAAGTTGATTCATCTTGATCATTCATTGTTTTGATGGCCACTTATTGAGCGATGACCATGCCGAAGGACAAGGCAGGAACTATGAGAGCTGTGAAGTTAAAACCAAAGTGGACTGTTTCTAAGAGACTAGCCAGTAGTAAAGAGATGGAATATGAATTCAAATAACGGCAACATCATGTGGATATAGGATGCAGTGCCCAATGAAACCTGCAGATTTCAGAGGAAAGAAAGATTGTTCTAGAGAAGGAGGCAAATTATACAGAATACAGTGATGTAACTAGTTAGGCAGCCTTGTATTGAGTAGACTTTCCATACTAGCCTGGTCTCAGGGAAACCTTATTGCAGGGAAAACTACCACATCGCCCTTCTGGGGCTTGCAGGCCACAGCTCAGAGGAGCAGAGCAACTGGCAGAAGGGGCCAGTGTGTCGGTCAACTCACCCCCACCAGCTTCCCCCAGAATCCAGAATAGTGGAGTGCTCGTTCATGAAGAACCAGGAAAAAAGAGATACAAATGACCAGCAGGTCCGTGGTCACTGCTGGGTACATTTAAACAGCTCTTCCCTGGAGACAGGCCGGTAGGAGAGTGTTCACGTTGCCTCTCCCACGTGAATTTTGCCTGGTAAAAATGTATAACACTTATTATTCTAGCTCATTCTATTTAAATAAGAAGAAAGTACTTAATTCCTAAAGGAAAAGGCATTATTCATTGTATTAAAAATTAGATTTGGGGTTTCTATTCACCCATGCCCACCACACGTTCCTAACACTGTGTGTTTCCAAAGCATAGGCATGATTTTACAGTTACCAATCTGTGTGCTGTCACATGGCCAATCAATACTCAGTGCTTGCTTATGTATGGGAAATATCTGGGGTGGCCCTCACTCCTCATCCCGCTGGGAAGGCTTCAGTTCTTGTGTTCTTGGGGTAGCAGCACCCCCTGCTCTGTGTGCCCACTAGCATAGGGTCAAGACAAACTTCTTTTTTCCTCCTCCGTGCGTTTTCCTGACCATGCCCATTGCAAGCGTCTGTGGGACTGTGTGTCGTGAACTAACCCGGCCTTTGTTAAGATGGCTGCATATTCATGTGTCCTGCCCATGCCTCTGTTTTAACGCTGGCTGTTCTCTTTGCCTCTCCCTGTCAAGTCCTTGCCATGCACGAAAGTGTCCTCAAGTGCCCCACTCCGGGCTGCACGGGGCGCGGGCACGTCAACAGCAACAGGAACTCCCACAGAAGGTAAGCTCAGCGTGCTGCACCCCACTGGAGGGAGCGCCAGCAGCCCACCCCTGGGGCGCTCTCCACCACTCACCTCCTCCCCCCCCGGGCGCAGCCAGTCAGCACTGTGTTCCCGAAGCCCAGAGCACCCTGGTGTAGTGCAGGGGACAGTCCAGGCTTAGGTGCCCTTTTTTGCAAATGGAATGTTTTTTAGATGTCTCACCCACCTTGCCATAATGGGGTAACAGACTCTCAGAAGGTACCAGCCTGAGCATAATATCCAAGATGGAAACCATGACCATTTAGGAGGAACAAAGTCAAGGCCCAAGTATCCTCTAGGATAGTGAAGGAGCTGTCCTGTGACTTGTCAGACAGGGTGAAGAACTGGAATCCAGTAAGTCTGTCCATAGCTTGGCTGCCTTTAAAATTCTGCTGAAACTCCAAGCCATCAACATGGACATCTTCAAAATTCCTGCAGATATCTAGAAGTTCTAGTTGGGGTATTTGGAATACTAGAGAGCAGGGAAATAGACTCGGACTAGACTCTCATTGCAAAAAAAAAGTGTGGTAAGAATCACTCTTCTGTTCTTGTCATATCCCAGCTCTCTTTTCCTGTTCTGTCAGACATGAGGTACTAAGTTACTCATCATATTCACTTCCTAGCGGATGTCTTTTCTTCCAGAGGCGGAAAAGTGGCTCTGTTAAAGTTTGTCTTACTGTCTGTGGTTTCAGCTTCCCAAGATCCTGTACAATTATATCAAAAAGGAGGAAGTTGTTCTAAGTTTCATTTAATTTTTGCTTGTGTGACCAGTACATTTGGTAACTCGTGTTGAATTTATAATGAAACACACCTTGACTCTGTGCCTTTCAGAGATACTCTGGTGTTTAATCTGCAGCAGGGATAAATGATCAATAGATGGGTGAGCTTCATGCCGAGTGCCATTCGATGTAGCATTTACAGGGTCAGCACCTGCGTCGAACCTCAGCACAGTCACATATTTTGAGACATGATGTATACATGGAGTAAGCATCTACACAAATAGACATATACATATAGATAGACACACAGAGAGCAGAAGAACAAGCTCAAACACAAAACAGCCCATCTATTGTCTACTCCATATAGACCACATTGGGACCAAGTAGTTCCAAAAACACTTTATTGCAGTTCTAGAGGTCATTCTGCTCTCTTCCCCATTTTCGAATCTCTTCTTGTGGAAAGCACCCAAGGGCTGAGGCCAGCCCAAGAGTCGCGTTCAGTAACATTTGGGGAATCTGCCTAGCATTCCACCTTCTGGTGCCCATCAGCTGGTTGCCATTCTTGAGCTTTTTAAACCCTAATCCTATCCAAGCTGGTGATTCCTCTCCCCAGAGGTGGTGAACAACCCAGAATGGAATAGCTGTCTAAAGCTGTAACCAGCAGCGTTGGGAAACGACCCCTTCCTGGCCAGCTCCACTCACCTGAGGGTCTTCCCGTGCCGCGGGAGGATCCGTGTGTTGCGAGGCCGCTGGGGACGGGACCACTCAGCCCACTTTCTGTCGTTGCAGCCTTTCTGGATGCCCTATTGCTGCGGCAGAGAAACTGGCAAAGGCACAGGAGAAGCACCAGAGCTGCGATGTGTCCAAGTCCAACCAGGCCTCGGACCGAGTGCTCAGGTACCAGCCGAGCGCGTCATCCCACGGGCTTCATCCGCAGCCGTCAGAACCCAGGTCCCACCCGCCAAGGGGGGCTCTCACGCAGCAGCAGGGGCGGAGAGGGTGGCCCTGCTGGAAGCCCTGCTCTGGCCCACCCCACTCCGGGCGCGACTGCATGAGGGGCGGGGGGTGGGGGTGTCGCCTCACTTTTCTGGGGCCCGTCACGACGACTTCAATGAGAGAATCGGAGGGAATCATTTGGGGGGTTCTTTCTGGCCCTGATAGTTCATGATCCTGTGAGTGCCAGATGAAAGGGAAGTGTTGAAAATTAACGAGGTGCCCACAGAAACTTTATCTCCACTTGGAGGAGGGGGACAGCACCGACCTACAGGATGAAACTGCTATTTTTGGAAATGGAAGCGTGATGAGGACCGCCTTGCAGTGCGGAAGCTCCACGCGGGAAGAGCCGTCACTTCCCTCTCCTTCCATCCTCTCGTCCTCAAACACCCTGAGAGGAGACAGAGTCGGTGTCATCACCTCTATTTGACAAACGAGAAAAGCACAGCATGCAGAGAGGTTAAATGACGTCCTGAAATCACTTATTCAGGAATGTTGAAAGACCTTAACAGATAACCGGGTTGAAACCACTATGTTTTTTTTTTTCTTTTTACGTTTTAGAAAAGATGATTATTGGGGTGAGAGGCAGAAGAGGAAACCCACATTTGCATAGTCCTTACATATCTTTCATTTTTGCATATCCTTGCACATCTTTGGACACACAAAAACCGTGACAATAGTCATATATTCTGCCTTTTCAGCCAGTATCACACCAGAAGCATGCATCCTTCTCTCCACAAAATAATTTTAATTGCTATCTCAATAGCTGCATAATTCTCTGTTCCGATATACCCTCCATGCCAAAACCAGGTTCTATCCCTGAGGCATTTAGGTTGTTTCCAACTTTTGCTATTAAAGAGAGAACAATAATAAACATTTTGTTCATATATTCAGCATTTTGCTTCTGTTAAATTATTTCTTTGGGATAAATCACTGGGCTAGTAATATCAATATATTTTTGTTTCTTAAATATTATTTCATAACTTCCTTAGAGGCTTTTACTATAGTTACTAAATTCCCTTTTCCCCCATAAAAAAAAGCTAAAATATTTACAGAAAATTAGAAATATTTAGTTAGGCAAAAATAAGGAAATAAAATCATCTATGACCTTGCCATCCAGAGATCATCCCTCATAAATGTGGCACGAGTACTTCTGGAGTGTTCTATGTGTGAGTCGTGAACGTAAAGTACCTCCAGTACACCTGTCTCACGCAGTTTTCCCTTCACTGGAATTCACCCATCTTCCAGATAGTAAACTGAATACTAAACAAACTGTAGGACTTCCTTCCTCACCTCTCCCTGCCCACTGACAGTTTCTGGCAGCATGCAAACCCCTCCCCCATACAAACAAGCCAATCTGCATAACTCAAGATGGGGAATGGCTATCAGTCAAAAAAAAAAAAAATTGAAAAGTGGCAGGGAGAAATGTATTGCTGAGAGTTTTACTCATTTTCCCCTGCCTACTTTGGCCAGAACCCAGAAAACTAGAAGAAATCCTGTGCTTGGTGCTTCTTGAAGCCACCAAGGTGACCGCACTGCCCACACACCTGCAGCTCTGCTCCCAGAGGTCAGCCCTGATCAGAGACTTCAGGGAGAAGCTCATAGGCAGCTTGAGACTGAGGCGACATGCTTGCAGCTGTCCACACACAAGACTCCCTCCAGATGTCCAGGCCTCGTGGAGCTGCCTTCTGTGTTCCTCTGTGGACTCCTGACAAGTGATTCTCAAGCTGGGGAGCAGTCATTGCACAGTTGCAAGCATTCTTTTCATCTGCCTTGGGAAGAAGGGGTGAGAACTGGGGTGGGACAAGATCCTTCACAGGAAGAAAAAGACTCCACTCCCACCACAGAGAGCGGGCCCAGGAGCAGCCCAGCAAAGAGACTGGACAGCCCCAGCAGCTCCAGGCTCTCTAAGGAGGAACCCTAGGGGCTTGCACACACTTTGTCAGGCTTACCTGACATCAGGCTTACCTGAGGGCTGGGTGGGTTGTGAGCACCTGAGGACAGGTCCCTGCCACAGCACCTCAATTCCCCAGTGTCTCCACATAGGAGGTGCTCTTCCAACAGGGTGAGGAAGGGTACAGGAAGGAAGGAAAGAGAAAAAGATTTAAACTGCAGTCATTTAATGAGGGACTTTAAAAAAAAAGAAACTGAGACTTAAGTGCCTCCAAGCTTGTGCAACGCTGCAATTTCCTTTCCAGCACCCTCCTGGAGAGGGGAAAGCCCACAGCCTCCACTAGAACCTTCCTTTGTCAGTGGAGCACTGCCCAGCCAAAGCCTCTCTACCTCAGCTTCCCTCTTCTGATCTGGTCCTAATCTTTTCAAGGCTTAGGAGTGATTGATGAGACTCCCAAAGCCAAACGTTGTGGCCTTGCCTACCAGATGAGTGAACAGATTGTCAGCCCACCGATGTGGTCCCAAGTTCCCAGGCCTCTTGCTCCTCCCTGAAGCGCTTAGTTTTCTTGCTTCAAACCTTCAATCTCGTAGTTTCTTTTCCTAGAATGCTTTCTCACTACACCTTGAATCTTCACCTTAAAAAATTACTGTTTATGCAAACCTCCTTCAAACATCGCCTTCTTCATTAAAGCTTAGCTGACTCCCAGAGCCAAAGGTGACCTCTCTTCTGAATTCTCATAGAACTTTAACCCTAAAATATTATCACAGCCCACATGATCTTTGAAAGCTTTAGTCATAGCTGGGCTCGGTGGTTCAGCCTGTAATCCCGTGCATTGGGAGGCTGAGGTGAGTGGATTGCCTGAGCCCACGCGTTCGAGACCCGCCTGGGCAACTTGGCGAGACCTCATTTCTACAATAAATCAAAAAATCAACCGGGTGTGCTAGCGCACGCCTGTAGTTCCGGCTACTTGGAAGGCTGAGGTGGAAGGATCGCTGGAGCCCAGCAGGTCGAAGCTGCGGTGGCCGGGAGTGGCCACTGCACTCCAGTCTGAGCAAAAGAGTGAGACTCCAACTCAAAAAAAAAAAAAAAAAAATGAAAGCTTTAGTCATTTATGCACCTCTGTATTACCTGGTAAAATGCCTCAAAAATATAGACAATCAATTTTTATGTTATTTTGTTGATTTGACAAGAAGTAAATTAGCTAAATTAATGAAATCAAAATGTATTGGTGATTTAGTAAATAAATTGGATATTTAGCCATCACTATGTCATTATAAAGGTGGCATAGATATGCTATAAACTCATATAAATGCTGACTTTCTTTTTAAAAAAAAAAATCCAGTAAAAAAACTTTATAACTGCCCTAAACCAATAAAAATGTAAAATAACCAGAGAAGAAACAGATTGCATACATGCATGCATATTAAGTCACAGTTTATAGTAACAAAAAATTGGAAAATTGGAAAATAGTTAAATAGTATGATATTCATTGGTTTCAATATCATGTAGCTATTAAGAATTGTTTTTAAAGGCTAAACAACAAAAAAGAAAATTGAATGCCATGTAAAATGTGTAAAAACATAAGATTCTAGATATTTAAATAAATATAAAATAGAAATTTGCAGGGAAAAAAAACACCAAAATATGAACAGGTTTTGTGTTGGGAACAATTATAGATGATTTTTTAGTAGAGTTTTTGTGTCACCTAAGTATTTTTTAATGAATCATAAAAAGTAAAACAATAGTTATAACGATTTTGATCCCTAAGGCAAGAACAGGTGACCTTTGTGTACCTATATGCACAACCTTTAGACAGAGAGAAGGAACACAAGAGAAAAAACATTTATTTTGACACACAAACAGTATTTGTGGAAAATAACTTAGGAAAATAAAAAACCAAAACCTCTCAGTTTACCATCCACAGGGAGAACCAATCAGGATAGCATGTGCACATCTACTGTCCAGGAGAGTTTTCTAACTACACAGGACACATTCATATCTGCCAGCCTTGTAATTTCATACAACTGCTAACACATCACACTTGTGCTTGAGGTGCAGGCACTACTGCAGAGCTGATGTCAGTAATCCATCAAGAAATAGAATCTTACACAAAAATAATTGTCAGTCACGGATTCACAGAGAATCTAACACTAATGCATAAAGGCACCACTTTTGTTTTTTCCTGCTAAAACGTTAGCCTTCATCAGAGCTTTATCTTTTACATAATTTAGAAAGATAAAGAATAATCAGGAAACTCTCTGCCTTTAAAATTCAATATTTTATAATGAGCATTTGTATACCTAACCATGAATTGTACCCCACATTTTTAAAATAAAAAAATTATAAGTAATAAAAAATTCAACATTTTGTTATAGTTATGGTGTACAAAAATGATACCTATGTGAAAATGTCTGTAAATATATTTATAAATATTTTGACTTGAAAAAAATGCAAAGATGGCGGATGAGACTCTAGAATCCCATGACTAAATATATATCCATATCTATTCCTCAAAACATCAGACCTATGCTCTTCAGAGAGTTGGCCAAGAAGCCCAGAGCCCAGGTCAAACTGAGGAGCCACCACAGGCAAGAGACAGAGGACAGGACAGTTAAGCACATGGGATCCTGGCATGATTGTGTCAAAAAAAAGACACAGCAGAAAAACTGACCAAATCAAGTAAAGCTTTTAGTAAATAATATTATACTAGCATTACTTTCCTGGGCTCTGATCATTGTACTATGGTTAAGATGATGGGGAACATGACCAGAAATTGCTGACAAGGTATGAGGAAAACCTCTGTACAACTTTTCTGTAAGTCTAAAATTATTTCAAATAAAAAGACTTAAACTGCCTCTTATGAGACAGACAGATAAAGGAATGGACAGACACGTACACATACAGGATAGAGAGGCAATGAATGAATAATAATAGAGTGTCCTTCTATTTATATATTTTATTCCAAAGATTTAAAAAAAAATGACTGCTTGGTAAAAACATTGGAAGCATATGCTAATACTTGACACTGTATATTACCACTGTCTCCATCCATAGGCAAATTTTTATCTAGTTTTGTTGTTTTGTCTCAGTCTGTGTCCCAAAGAGTATTTCTTTATTTTTAGGAGGCATTAATTTTTTTTTTTGAGTCGGAGTCTCTGTTGCCCAGGCTGGAGTGCAGTGGCATGCTCACGGCCACCACAGCCTTGACCTGCTAGACTCAGGTGATCCTTCCACCTCAGCCTTCCAAGTAACAGGAACTACAGGCACACGCCACTACGCCCAACTAATTTTTTTATTTATTGTAGAGATGTGTTCTCTCCAAGTTGCCCAGGCTGGTCTCAAACCCCTGGGCTCAGGCAATCCTCTTGCCTCCAACTTCCAAAGCACTGGAATTATAAGCGTGAGCCAGCGTGCTGGGCAGCATTTATTCTAAACTTATGTCATTTGTGTATAATTCAACTCTTTTTTGTGACTACTGAAAGGAGCACTCATAAACATAATATTATTTTTCATCCCTACATCTCATCTCTTCATTCTGCCCACCAGACCTCTTAAAAGAAAGAGGAAAAAAAGAGACAATTTTATGTTAGTGCTTATCCTTTTTATTGCCAAAGTTGACTTTTAGGTAGTTTGGTGCTATCTAATTAAACCACTCTTTATCTTTTCTCATGAAAATAAAATTGCAGTTTTCGTGAAAACCTCTTAATACATTTAAGAAATGGGAAGCATGTCGTATACAAAGTCACAGGAAAGTAAGCTTGTTTGTTGTCTCGTTTACTTTCAGGCCAATGTGCTTTGTCAAGCAGCTCGAGATTCCTCAGTATGGCTACAGAAACAATGTCCCCACAACCACACCTCGTTCCAACCTGGCCAAGGAGCTTGAGAAATACTCCAAGACCTCGTTTGAATACAACAGTTACGACAACCATACTTATGGCAAGCGAGCCATAGCTCCCAAGGTGCAAACCAGGGATTTATCCCCCAAAGGATATGATGATGGTAGGAGGTGCACACTCTTATACGTGAGAGACACGTTGCCGTTGATGATGTTGTTGTTGTGTATTTCCATGTCCTGCAAAGCGGTCGGGCACTCGTGAACGCGACACTCACAGCACAGTCCCCAAGCTGAGGGCCCCCAGGTCCACACAGCCTCAGGTGAACAAAACCTCTGGGGAAGGAGAGAGAGGGCTTTCCTTCAGTAATTCCAGAGTAATGCGTTCTGGCTACTCGTGGAACGTGGAGAGTTGTGTTTTCTGGTATTTGTCAGACAGTCTAAACTCCTTTTATATAGATGGCCCAAAGACAGTACAGGGAGAACCAGCAGCACAACCCCGAGTTCCTTGTGGTGTTCAAAAGCGCTGCACTGACTTCCTCAGTGTTCTCAGCCTTGGACACACGTTAGAATTATCTGGAGAGCAATTTTTTAAATGTTTATTCCCAGCCTTCATCCCAGACCAAGTAAATCAGAATCCTGGGGTACTTCTCGTGCAATGCCATCTACGAAAAGCTCACCAGTGAGTCTCATGAGAGCCGGGGCCAGCAGCCTCTGCATTCCCCAGTCTCTTCAGAGCCATCCCAGGACCTATGTCTCTTCTCCACCTGAGGAAAATGGAGAGAAAGGAAGGGACAGCTCTGAGGTGCCACCTCCTGTGACATAACTTTGGTATGCACTTGTGGCTGTTGTGGCACCTACCAATAAAACAGAACTGATGAAACAAATAAAATGCTGCATGTTTCACAGGAAAAGGATGGTTTATTTTTCACTAATACTTGCGGGAACCGCTAACCAGTGGTGTGAGTTAGTTACCACTTTGTTACAGAGCTAATTTGGTAAGTAGTTTAACATTAGAAGGAAAAACTGTCTTTGATTTGACTTATTTATCTCATCACACATCAGCATCCTAGGATATATAGCCACAGTTGCAAATTTTACCAACTGGGACTTGGGCTGTAAAAGATCTGATTTAGAAGTCTTATTGTGGTGCTCTCTTGCATAGAAGAAAAAAAATAGCTTCTTAAAGATTTTCAAGCTTCTCTTTGAAAACGATATTTCATTAAAATCAAGGTACACACACACAAAATATTTAAGTTGAATGATTATGGAATTCAGAGATCTTTTTTACAATTCAATATAAGTTGTTGCACATCTTTCTAAGCTATGGTGTTTCTTGCCTTAATAACAATTCATTTGTATAGTGAATGAAATGTAATATTTATTTGATGTATCATATATTGATTACCCTGTGTATCAATTCTTAATATTCAGGAATATAGTCATAAATGAAAAAAGGAATGCTTTGAAGGGTATGACATAAATAATTATTTTTAGTTTGTTTTGTTGCTTATTCTATAACAATTACTTGCCAATTTCAGGTTTTGTTGTAATTTTATTCATCCAACTACAAATGAAAGATCAAAAGAAGCTGAGTTTACATAATTGAAGATTTCTGTTTATAAGATTGCCTATTCATTGATATTTTACAGTGATTTGTTTTATTCTTTCACTCGATGTTCATTTTTATACACCTATTTTTTCTGGTTCTGGGTGGCCTAATTTCTTTAACTTTGTTGCTATGGTTGGACTCTTCTGGGTAAGGTCGTGACCAGCAATGCGTATCTTCATGGTCACAATGCCCTTTAGTGGACCAGAAGTCAAATCTGCTTGAGTCAATTCTCAGCACTGCCACTTAGTATTAGCTGAATGTTGTTGGACAAAATAACCTTTCTGTGCATTAGTTTCCTCAAGAGTAGAGGAGGAGTAAGAGTGTCTGTCCTGATCTCACTGGGCTGTCATGAAGATGGTGCAGAGGGGTGCACTTTTTGACAGTTGTAAAAGATGAGCAATTACATGTTAATTATTAGTGTTCATTGTCACATGCCCAGGCAAAATACCTGTTGTCCGAAACTAAGCTTTTCAGCTGACCCACTAGATAACAAGAATCTGTGTAGCATACAGGGTGAAATCTCAATATTTGGTCTTCAGGAAACCAAGAAAAAAGGAAATGCAGTCTTTTACCACAGTTTACTGAGAAAACAAATTTACACTCAATTTTCTGATATAAATTTAAATTTTGTTATACGGCCATATTGTGTACTGGTGAAATCTGGGCTTTTAGTGATACTTTATTTCTGTTCCACCTTAAAAGCATCACGGAAAGTGCCCACTAGGATAAGATTATCTGGGTAGGGCTGTCAATGGATATAATCCGAGAGGAGCCAAACCTATACCTGGATATCAGATAGTAGATTAAGATTGCAGAGTGACTTTTGTCTGCAGTTACCTTCCAACGTGTCTTTGCCAAGACTCGCTTCAGGTGCACAAATGATTGAGTCATTGCTCCTTTGAAAAAGGCAGAGAAGCTGGGCTTGGTGGCTCAGTCTGTAATCCCGCACTTTGGGAGGCTGAGATGAGTGGATTGCCTGACCCTGTGGGTTTGAGACTCACCTGGGCAACTTGGCAAGACCTCATCTCTACAGTGAATCAAAAAATTAGCCAGGCGTGGTAGCACGCACCTGTAGTCCCAGCTACTTGGAAGACTGAGGGGAAGGATCCAGAGCCCAGCAGATTGAGGCTGCAGTGGCCAGGAGCATGCCACTGCACTCCAGTCTGGGTGACAGAGTGAGACTCCAATTCAAAAAAATAAAATAAAATAAAGCAGAGAAATAAATCCAGTGTAGGGAAGAAAAGTGTGATTCATAGCAAACAGGGGTCAGGACCATGGAAATCCAGGAAAAAAAAAGCAGCAGGACCTTTCTCCCCAGTCTTGGGATACCATCCCATACATCACACCAACTGTGACCAAAAACACTAAACAAACCGTTACTTAACCTCTCGCATTTTTCCAGACATGGCACGGCAAGCCAGGTACTTGCTAGCTATCTAGCTGTGTCTGGTGTTATCTGTCTCTCTATCTAGCAATCTATCCTTTCTCTGTAGATAATCGGTTTCAAAGAAGAGATTACAAATACACACAAGATAGTGAAGCATACACTGATGTGCAGTGAAGCCAGGACTCCTTACTACCTGGAGAAATTAGCATGGGGGTTACCCAAGTAGCAATTTTAAAGCCGATCAGAAAGTCTGAGTGGAAATTATGGGAAGGCAAGGAAGCCCATGGACTCATGAGGACAGACAGTGATCTGAGGAGGCTGCAATTAAGATGCATGGAAGGAAGAACAGGGACAACTGTGGGGACTTGTGAGAAAGGGGCTTGTGAGAAAGGGGCTTCGCATTACCTGCAGGAAATGGGAGCACATGAGGAGGTGATGGAGGAGGCAAGGCAAGACAGGACAGATCACCCATGTGGACATCTGGACCCTGTCCTCCTGGAAGTTCCAGGCCCCATCTTCCCTGCTTCATATGCATGATGAGCTAAGAATGGTTGTTACTTTGTTAAATACTTGGAGAAAAAAATGAGAAAGAATATTTTCTGATTTATAAAAACCATCAAATTCAAATTTCTGTGCCCATCCACACAGGACTGTTGACGCCTGGCCGCCTTCCTTGGTTGACGTGTGGGCTAGAGCTGCTCCCACAGGACAAGGATAGAGCTGAGTGGTGGTGACAATGACCACACCGCCCCCAAAGCCTAGAATATTTGCTATGGAATCCTTTACAGAAAAAAGCTGCTGGTCTAAGGCATTTTCTTCTTCACTATCTCCAGGTGACCTGTTACCACCCTTGGGTTTGCCTAAACCCACTGAGTTCCCAGCCCTCTTGTGGACACTTTCTTGGGGTTCTCCCTTTTGACTTTTCCCAAACTTTCCAATTCTCAAGAGCCTAAGCTTTTGATCAGCTTTGAACTTCTTTTTCGCCCTGGAGCCACACCGCTCTCTGTTCCCCTCCAATGGCGTGCAGCCCCAGGGCCGTGGACTCTCCCCTGACTGCCCTTGCAGCCGCCCTGTCCCTTCCACATGACCTCACTGGACCAGGCCTTCCCTGGCCCTCCACCTCCAGTCCCCTCCAGGCCCACCTCGGAGGCTTCCCTCCACCTGGCAAACTTTCTCGCAGCCTTACTGGACTCCTTCAGGAAGTTCTGTTCCCGCAGGGCAGTTCACAGCCCTTGCTCCTTCTTCAGTGGATTGCTTGTGTCAAATGCGACACCCACACTCTGTCCATGCACTGTAGCTCGTGTCACCCTCAGTCACTGCTTGTGTGACCTTCTTGTCTTCTCACTCGACTGTAAACTTCTGGTGGGCAAGAGATTTGCCCCAGTGCTTTAGGGCCGGGGCAGGCCAGGCAGGCAGTAGTCTTGCAAAGGACACTTACTACTCCAGGACTCCTACTCTGGACATTAGTTCAACTCTTGTGGGTAAACTATTTACCTTGAAGGTGTTGTTTCACAGGACACTTTCATAAGAAAGCATATTTTTCCCCATTGGCGTTTCTGCTTCAATGTGCTTAAATTTACTTATGACAAAACAATGTAAAAACTACGAAGAGATCTGAATTGAATTAGGCCCAAAGGTAACCAGGTCCCAGACAGTAGAGACAACTCTACCATGGACATCTTTTGATTGCATTCTTTTTTGCCTGGTTTTCATGAAAATTCAGTATTGTAAAGACAAAGCTATCTCCTACAAGAAAATGCCAATATATAAGGAAATGGGCATTTCTAGGAGAATGAGAGACATATCTTTAGTAAGAATTTCACAGGCAGAGTAGGTTAATAAGAAGGTCCTAGTTGGATTGTTTTGTTTTTTGACATTGTATTGCTTTTTACCTTGCATACACAGCCATATTTAATCACTCCAAGTCCTGTGTACTTCTTCTTCCTGAAGTAGAGGAGAGGGAATACTTGAAGAAGTGTTTCTCAGGAAGGTTCAGATCGAGCCAGTTGCCACATTCTCAAAGCAGCTGAGGTACCTAGACCCAAAGCTGTCATGTTTCTCATATGATAAAGTAATGTTCGGGGCACCTGGAAAAAGTAACACATACTTCTCTGCTGACTGATTGGAAAGTGATTTGACAGAAAATAGCTTTGTATGCCAAAAAGAAAGAAAGAGAGAAAAGAAAGTTCATTAGATTTCTGTGAAACTGCTCTCATTGGAAGAAGCAGAGGGTAGGTCTGCTGGGGGGCGGGGAGGCAGGGCACAGCACCCCTAGTCTGAAGCAGCCTGTTCTGCAGCACCCCCTGGTGTCATTCCAATGACCCAAGCAATGCTAACTGTGCTTCAAATGACACTGGCATTAAGGGTTTTGGTGATGTTTTACAAGTAGGGCCAATTATTAGGACTAATGACCTTACTTTTCTGAACAATTTAAACCATAGATACTCTTATTTTTGTTATGATCAAAATTGGAAAATATGTGTTTTACATTCAGTAAAGAATACATATGAAAGTAGACAGGGTCCTACTTGCTTATTTGAGTGATATTAGTCGACAGGCACATCAAAACATTATTGACAGTTCAGTCGCCTACTAAAATTCAGCACCATCCACTGGCATATCCCAAGTGTGGCATCTTATGATTTAAACATTTGGGAAAGTAAATGCATCGTCATGTCTACATTTTATAACTTCAGGATAATTCAAGTAAGCTAATATCAAGTAAGCTAAGAGAAATACAAAGACTCATTTCAGTTAAAGATTCGCTTAAGTAAAATACAGTCACATAGAGGTAGCATTTTTGGTTTTTTATGTATGTTTTGTTTTGAGTTGGAGTCTCACTCTGTCACCCAGGCTGGAGTGCAGTGGCACACTAACAGCCACCCCAGTGTCAACCTGCTGGGCTCTGGAAATCCTTCCGCCTCAGCCTTCCAAGTAGTCAAACTACAGGCACGTGTTACCATGCCCAGCTAATTTTTTATTTATTGTAAAGACAAGGTCCTCCCAAATTTCCTGGACTGGTCTCGAACCCATGGGCTCAGGCAATTCACTCACCTCGGCCTCCCAAAGTGCTGGGATTACAGGCTGAGTCACCGAGCCGGCCAAAAGTAGTGTTTGTAACAGATAAGATATCAGACTCACCAAGACAAACCACAGCTCTGGCTGCCATCAGGCTCTTGTTTGTAGACTTTCATCTTGAGCTTAGGCAGCCTCAATTTCTGTAACTGTGAAATGGGGCTGGGGCAGCATTCTCATGGGGCAGTGGGGGGCTGGATACAGTAGGTTGGAGGACCGTGTGGCACAGCATGACGGGCAGTCTCTGCAAGAGAAACACAGGACAGAAAATGTCTGGCCTATCAGAGCAAACAGGAGCTCTCATCATGTCCCTGAACGCCACGCTGCATGGCACCCTTGCTGGTGCTGAGCCCGTGGGGGGGACCCAGACTAGCCTGCCCTGATGTGACCGACATGGTGTCAATGGCAGTTTGTTGCATAGATTCACATTGCTCCTTTTACTTTTTTTGTTTTATTGAAATTCACTCATTTCAAAACAAAAGTTAGTTTTTGTTTTATTTTTAATGTGGACCGTTTTTTTTTTTTTTTCCTGAACCAGGAAAAAAGAGTATACAATTGTATACTCTTATTTTTAAACAAAAAATGTAAATAATATAAAATCACAACCTTCAGCCCAGATCCATACTATCACAAACTACAAACTGGTAGTAGCTCAGTGTGGCTCATGGCACCTACCACACAGGTCCCAGGGGGCCTCAGCAGGGTCTCTGTTGTGTCCTAGTCAGCTCCCTGGAAGTGCCACAGGCCCCTCTCTCTCAGAGATCCTGGCATGGTCTGTGCTCAGACCGGCAGCCGCTGCTCACCAGCACTGAGCTGCTTTGCTCTTTAAGTGAGGTGCATTCCCAAAGATAAGGGAGAAGGGCACTTATTAAGGGACACTCCCCTCCAGGACAGCGGCGCCCAACCAGGTTTGGGTATCACTCTCTATGGCTTTGCCAATTTAGATGAGCAAAACAGAAGTCATGTTATCTACAAGGTACCTGTGTGCTTCACGGGTTTGAGCCTCTGGCCCACCTGGGTGTAAAGCAGTCACTGTCTTGTGGGGTTTGCTTCGTAGCTTTTGGCAGGGCCTGAGAGGAGAGGAAGGTAGTCTCTCTCACGCTGGGCCCTGGCCATCAGGGCTTCCTCTGCAGTGGGCTGTAGCTTTCAAAGTATCCCCAAACCGTACCTCTTCCTTGGTGTCAGGGAGACACAGTCTTCAGCCCCAAATTGAACATTACTGATAATAACCGCTCAATTACTGTTTTCTATCCAAATCCAACGCTTGGGGGGGGGGGCTTCTTAATATCGTTCATAACGACCATATTAGCTACGCGAGCAGGCTTTTTGTTTCTTTCAGTTTTGTCCTCTTCTTCCTCTTCGGGAGGAAGTCCCCGAGAAAGTCCGGCCCCCTACATGCCAGTGTGTGCCCTGACAGGCTCAGGTAACCGCCCGGCAGTGCGCAACTCGCAACCTCTTCGCGAGGTTAGACGAATTCTCTTCCAGAATTCTCTGCTCATTCAATCATCCACAATGTTTAAAAAAGAAAGAAAGGGAAGGAGAGGAAGAAAAGCAGCCAGAGGGGTTGTGCGTTCTTTCTGAAGTGAGCTCGGCGCCCCGGGCCCGTCCCCACGTGGCGTGTGTGAACGAGGCGGGGGCGCGGCGGGCCCCGCTCTGCTCTGCCTGCGGTGCCCTGCGGGCCGGCCTGAGTCACCCTGTCCCCTGTCTCCCCAGCGAAGCGGTACTGCAAGAACCCGAGCCCCAGCAGCAGCACCACGAGCAGCTACGCGCCCAGCAGCAGCAGCAACCTCAGCTGCGGCGGCGGCAGCAGCGCCAGCAGCACCTGCAGCAAGAGCAGCTTCGACTACACGCACGACATGGAGGCGGCCCACATGGCGGCCACCGCCATCCTCAACCTGTCCACGCGCTGCCGCGAGATGCCGCAGAACCTGTCCACCAAGCCGCAGGACCTGTGCGCCGCGCGGGTACGCCCGCCGGGCCGGGGGCCCCCCCGCGGCCGGGGGGC